>NW_012092901.1:0-324 GCF_000956235.1 Wasmannia auropunctata | reverse complement strand
CTAATCTGTTGATCATTATTAAATTCAATATCGATTCCGTGGCAAATTCTAAAATAAATTTCCAAGCAATTTTTTTTCAAAGCAATTACTTTATACGAAAAATGGTCGTCGCTCGCGATCTTTTCTGTCACTAATCGCAACCGTTACGTACGACGCACAATTAAGTTTGAGAAGAATGAAAATCTTACTTTAACGGAAGCCACGCGTACAACTTCGCCGAACATATTGCTCCTCCTGGCATAGATGCTCTTTCGTGTCTTCAAGATCAGACCTCTATCGGGGGACCACGTGGCTAGATCGAAAGTTCTGGTGCGATTATCGCGT
>NW_012092900.1:0-351 GCF_000956235.1 Wasmannia auropunctata | reverse complement strand
TGATCGAACGCGCCATAAAATTTTATAAATTTATTTCTACACGGAAAGAACGATTTTGTTGAAAGTTCTAAAAATTTTGCTGAAAACAGATCTGAAAATAATTTTTTGTTGAATCATCAAAATAATTTGTTGGAATGTTAAAACTGATAAGCATTGCTATAAAACGTTTTGATATTCTAGCAATCATTTTGACTTTCGCACAAAATTATTGTGATTATTGAACAAAAATTATTTTCTGGATTCAGCAAAATTGTTCTTTCCGTGTAAGCATTTGCCGATTAAATACGAAAGATCGCCGTTTTGTGTGTGTGTGTGTGTGTGTGTGTGTGTGTGTGTGTGTACTGAGTCGAC
>NW_012092899.1:0-327 GCF_000956235.1 Wasmannia auropunctata | reverse complement strand
AATAAACATTTTTCTCCTAAACTTTCTAAAAAAGTAATTGCAGGTTGTTCAATGAAATTGATATGAAATTGACATGGAAATTGTGAAAACGCTTAAAGTCGTAAATGACAGAACGAGCAGAACGAGGAGTTAAGCTCATACAGGATTTTAATAAAATTTTGTCGAGAAATGAGGAGAAAAAATAACTCATTTTTCATATCGTATTATATTAAAGAACTCAGTATCCAAATGTTCATAAATCTACTCTTATTAAGAATTTGTAAAATTACAATAGATTTAAATATTGCAATAGATTCTAAAATATATAGATGCAAACAATATATTGAT
>NW_012092898.1:0-819 GCF_000956235.1 Wasmannia auropunctata | reverse complement strand
ACGCCATTTCACATACAGAAAGTGATATTGTTCCTTTTGCAAAGAGGTAGCAAAAGTGTTAACATTAATTTTGGCACACTGTTTACGTTGTCTCTAGAATTTTTTGCCACGGTAAAAAGTCAATACCAGTCTTACGTTATATATGACACGCATACGCGTCTTTTTCTTATTGATACGCAATATAACATGTGACATAAGATGATGTGTATATTTTTCATTTTAGCTAACGAAGGCATCGATATCCTACTTTGCCGTTATGCGTTCTATGTCATAGGCTTTTTCTTTCCCAGTCCATTCGGCAATTGCATTTCGCGATATAACTGGTGCGAGATTTTTTTTCGGTTCTGCTTATATACTTTTGAATTAAGATTACCGAAGAAATAACGTTTCTTTCATTTTAAAGGGTTATGACATCTCTGAAGTTTTAAAATAATACCTTAAGTTTGAGATTTTTTTGTGGATAAATGGATAACTTTATTTAAAATCTGCTTATTGTTAGAGGAAATTATTGTACATATAAGAAACTAAAAAAATATTTTTTTATTTTTCTTATGTCCAAAATGGCAGCGCACTGGCCTACACTTGCGGAATCTCTTTTTTTTTCTATCGGATGTACAGAATTCCAAGCACACGGTTTGACCTTGAACAAAACAAAGAATTTTCATTATCTACATATTAAAGACTAAAGAATTATGTAAGGATTTTTCAAAATATTGATTTTTTTTAAAATGGCAGCTATTTTACGAAAGACTTGTATTGACAAAAATACGAACTTTTCGTAAAAATAGCTGCCGATTTCGAGAAAAATCAATATTTAAA
>NW_012092897.1:0-384 GCF_000956235.1 Wasmannia auropunctata | reverse complement strand
ACAGCCCTTATAGAAAAGTATTACTGAAACTACCGGCCAAAATATTACTGGCAGTAATAAATTATTGCCAGTAATATTTTGGCCGGTAGTTTCAGTAATATACGCTCGAGAATGATAAATCTTGTAAATATGACCCCTCTGGGAGACCTGCGAGTTCATCATCTTTGTGTACATCAACTGATTATTTACCAACAAATGAAATATCCCTGAGTACAATATCGGTTAAATCTAGCAAATTACAAATTACAAATTGCCATCTAAACTAACATTTAAAAACAGCCCTTATAGAAAAGTATTACTGAAACTACCGGCCAAAATATTACTGGCAGTAATAAATTATTGCCAGTAATATTTTGGCCGGTAAGATCGGAAGAGCACACGTCT
>NW_012092896.1:0-649 GCF_000956235.1 Wasmannia auropunctata | reverse complement strand
ACGTGTGCTCTACATCTCTGTTAATCATATAATATAAACTTGCTTTTAATGACATTGTATCAATGCTGATACAACAATACTTATCTAATAATGATAAATTTTCAGTTTTAATCTTAAGCCTTTCAAATACAATATCATGTAAACCTGGAGAAATTATAAGTCCTTGTATTGTCCGCTCAAGTGTTCTTTTTGATGGTAAAATAAACGTATTACTTGAAATTCTATAAGCTTTGGGGCCTTTAAAATATAAATTCAAACAAAATATTTTAAATTCTTTAGTAAATCTATTACCATTATTTTTCTTATTGAGATTATCTCCTTGAGTTTTCATAAAATCAGCCATTGATTTAGGATAAAATTTGTAAAGAAGTTTTTGGAAATCGCTATAAGTGACATTTTCTATAATATCTTTTTTATTATTATATTTTAGTTTTATGCGTTTTGCTCTTTTTTCTGCAGCGTCACATTTTCTTCTCAGAGCTTCTTTCCTTGGAGTGGAGTGAATAATTTTAATTCGGTTTGAGTAGCTTTATCATCTTGAAATTTTGGAATATCATTATTTGATAAATTAAAATCCTCAGTTAAATTTGTGCTTAAATCAACACCTAAAATTACAAATAAAAATTGTAAATCTTCGAAACAAATCACA
>NW_012092895.1:0-392 GCF_000956235.1 Wasmannia auropunctata | reverse complement strand
ATATTTGGAGACAAGCCGTCGACTCGTTCGGACGTGCTGTGCTCTGTTCTATCTTTTCGCCACGTTCTCTGTTCTTACAATTACAATAAAGAGAGTGTTCCTTGTTTTCTTAATTTGGTGTTCCTTTTATTCCTCCCGCGGCCTTCCGGTGCGCGTGCGCGAACGCGAGTGCGGAAGCGCGTACGTTACGCGAGCGAGTGCGTGAACGCGACATTCACCGCCCCGGGCGTAACAATATATATATATCGATCGATTGATGTGATGACAACAGATCAGTGCGTGTTTAATGATATTTTTATTATGATTGGTTTCTACACTTAAATCCAGAAAATCTAAATAAAAGCAAGAATCAATCATATTAAAGAATAACTGAGCACTCACTATAATCTGTT
>NW_012092894.1:0-527 GCF_000956235.1 Wasmannia auropunctata | reverse complement strand
TCGGGAGTGTGCTTGTCGTTTTCAACAGTGGCTCCCGCATTCCATTCGCGAAGTACGGCTGTCGGTCATTTCTTTGTAGTTGTTTTCGACGCGAACGAATAATTGTTTACGTTCGCACTGTTGCCGGAATCTTTCTGTGTCCTTCGTGCTGTCGCTTAGCTACGTGCTTTATTAGAGCTCGGTAATTATTATTTCACGTGTTATTTTCGTGACGCGGTTAGAGTTTTGCGCGGTGAATCCGACCGCCTGTGAGGAGTGACCTTGGAAAGCGAGAGAGAGTCCGCAGCGTGCAAGGGTACTGACGCGTGATCGCGAGTCCCCTGAATTTTTTTTTGTTTTTTTTGGCTCTTTTTCGGTTCCCGCCAACGACATCATGTCGGAAGGGCGATCGCGATTTAGCTGGATCTGTGGGTTGCCGATGAAGGCCCGCGCTGAATTCGAGGTTGCCGCGTCTGAATTTTACAGGCGTCGTGTCAGATGTCCGGAGCATCGCCGTTGCGATATTTGCGACTTTACATAGAAAGACA
>NW_012092893.1:0-409 GCF_000956235.1 Wasmannia auropunctata | reverse complement strand
ACAAATACTTACGTCTTGTTCTTGCGTCATTTTGATGAGCAGCAATTACTAACACTTAAATGATTTAAAAGTTCTGATCCGTAAATGATTTAAAAGTTGAAACATGTCAATGACCTCGAAATGCTGAGTGCATATATATTTTTCTTAGAACAAATAAATGAATAAAATAATCAAATCAATAAACTATTGAAAGTGAGAAAAGGTACATTAAAGTAACAATTTTATAAATAATAATGTGTTTATTTTTAGAAGGTTTAAATTCTATTATAATTTAACAAAAAGTAGTGAGATCCCATAAAAAATCTTTTTAAAAAAAGAAAGAATATACGCCAAGTACCTAAAAAAATGTGTTGATCAAAAATAGTCGTGAAATCAATAAAATTAACCAAGTACCTTATTATTAAAAAAA
>NW_012092892.1:0-346 GCF_000956235.1 Wasmannia auropunctata | reverse complement strand
AACGAATGAAGACGCTCGGTTAGATAGCACAGGATCCGTGTCGCTTACTAAAAAACGGCGAATAAAACTACCGCAGGCTCCTTTACCGACGTTCGATGGAATGTTCGAGAATTGGCTATCGTTCAAGAACGCGTTCCGCAGCATGATCGGTTCACAAACGGATCTAACGGACGTAGACAAACTGCATTACTTGAAGTCGGCGTTAACCGGTGAAGCCGCTAACAAAGTTAAGAGGATGCTAAAGCCGTCTGTTTTATCGACAAAAATACCATTTTTGTTGGTTACTAATTACTTCGTATTAATCGCATAAAATAAAATTTCCTTTTCCACGATTAAAACACACATG
>NW_012092891.1:0-1388 GCF_000956235.1 Wasmannia auropunctata | reverse complement strand
CTTTATTATATACAAAATATATCCATATATTTCTTTTCTTTATAAAATTATTGTTTGACACAAGAAAAATGGTAATAATAAAAAGAAAACATAAAAAATAATTAAAAGCTAGGATAATTTTTGCATTGTTTTTTTTACAAAAATTCAAGTTTTAAGAAATGAGAAATTGTTCATATATAATTATATATGTATATTTTTAATTATATATATATGTATATATAATTATATATAAGCAATTTTTCTCATTTCTTTAAACTTGATTTTTTGTTAAATAAAACAATGTAAAAATTATCCTTTTGTAATTATTTTTTATGTTTCCTTCTTATTATAATAGATATTATCATTTTTTGTATTAAAGAATAATTTTACAAAGGAAAGAAACATATGGATATACATTTTATATGTAATGTATAATACAAATTATAAATTAATATTTTTTTTAAATAAAATACAGTAACAATTATTCTTGTTATTTTCCTTGTACAAGTGGCAATCTATAAAATATTGAAGAATATATATAATTATATAAACTCATTAACATGTAATTATATACAATCATATATAATTATACATACTTATATATGGACATATTTTATGTATAATTATATATGACGTTTTATATATGATTATATATGAGAAATTTTTTCCCGGGACGAATGCAGTAAAAAGCAAAAGTCAAGGAAACGATGAATGACAAAAGAATCAAGAAGAGAAATATATATGTAATACACTTAGCTTCCGACGATGCTGTGAACGTGCTGGTTCGACGAAGCTGTTTTCGTCGATTCTGAGTAGCTTTTAAAATTGCAGCTGAAAATTTCGCATTTGTTAAGCTCGCGCTACAAGACAGAATAAAGCAGATAGCAATGATCTCTGCATAAATTATTTCTAGAAAATCTAGAACGTCCATGCTTACATACATTTTTTCTCTCTTCTCTTTCTCTCTCTCCCGTCTCTATCTCATTTTCTTTCACAGAAACAGAAATCACGACTCTGAATAATAACTACAGCTTTGATACACATCCATTTGTAGAGTGTAAGGTAAATTCGGCTATACATATAGCTCGAGAATTATCTCTTCCTCTTTCCATAATTAGCCGAGATGTAGATATATTTGTGTATCCGCTAGCACACGCAAAAAAATGACTTACAATTAGTAATAGTAACTAAATTTCAATACCTAAATCAAACTCAGCTATGTATAATAAGAGCTACCGCCTTAGTGTCATTGCTAAGTTCTGGTTATATTACAGATAAAAAACATTCACTGTGACAAAAAAGTTTATTAACTAAAATTAAAAGCATATATTAGTACAGGCAGCTAAAAAGATGGCATGCGTATCTAAATGTCTTATCATGCACACATTTAGCGCTGTCTCTTATACACA
>NW_012092890.1:0-567 GCF_000956235.1 Wasmannia auropunctata | reverse complement strand
CGTGTGCTCTTCCGATCTTACTTATTAAAATCGAAAGTACAAATACGAATAATTTTAAATTTTTATGTTCTTTTTTTCCTTTATTTTGTTACATAAAGAGGTATGTTTGTGGATGATCACATTAGTAAAAGTAGAATGTTTTTCTCTATAAACACAATTTTTTTTATTAATATATTTTATTATCATTCCATTTAAATTTCATTTTATATTGTTTGGTTGGATAGATGATCGCTTATGCAAAGGCGAGGATTATTAGCGTTATCATTAACGGAGAACGTTAACTCTAATATCTCTTCAGACCACCAGTTACATCTTTTTTTAGCAACGATCAATCCCTACATTTTTTATTTCAAAACCGCAAGTATTCTTTGTGACAAAAAACACTAAGCGCATCGCGACTTTTATTCATTTACAGATTAAAAATACAATATTCGACATGCATGGAAAATATGATGGTCGAACGAGGTGTACGAAAAATGCGAGCCAATGTCATTTAATGTTCAACGTCGTATATACGTATCCACAAACATACCTCTTTATGTAACAATAAAATAAAGGAAAAAAGAA
>NW_012092889.1:0-422 GCF_000956235.1 Wasmannia auropunctata | reverse complement strand
TTCCATAAATTATATGTATATAAAACGGCCGCGTCAAGTATGCTGCTGCTGGAGATTTCTTCTCATCTTTGATTTTTCTGTTACGTAATTTGCTATTTGTTATCAATGTATAATATTTTTTTAATTTTTTTTTACGATATTGATTATTCCAATCAATGTACTTGGAATAACATTTTGATTTCACTTTTTTTTCATGTCATTATTTTAGCTTTTTCTGTTTCGACTAATGCATTTTTTTAGTTACGCCTTTTTTTATTTCCACCATTATATTCTTTTAATACAATTACAATATGAAATAAAAATTATTTCAAGTATATCTATTGTAATTGTATTAAAAGAATAAAATGGTGGAAATAAAAAAAAGCGTAACTAAAAAAATGCATTAGTCGAAACAGAAAAAGCTAAAATAATGACATGAAAAA
>NW_012092888.1:0-381 GCF_000956235.1 Wasmannia auropunctata | reverse complement strand
CTATTTATACTCAAGGCATGTTGTTTGTCGAGTATTTTTCTAATCGCGAAAATGCCAAAAAACAAGCGCGGAATGCACACCGTCATTGACACGTGATCGTGGTGTGCCGGGCATCAGCTGATGTCACGAAACGTCGGTTGCCGACCAGATGTGCTCCCGGAAGCCCTTGCTCCGTCCCGGCTGTTTGCGCATTCCTTTTGATCGCGGTTTTGTAACATGCCTGATTTGGCGGTTTCGCACAATTACAAACGTTTAACATCGGAAATGATTTACATTAAAAAACAAAAAAACGGCTTAAACAAACAAAGTGATGCCGAATCCCTCTCTGAATCCTATCATCCAATAATTAATTCCTCGTTTTCCACTCATTAGAAATTGGTT
>NW_012092887.1:0-427 GCF_000956235.1 Wasmannia auropunctata | reverse complement strand
TCAGACGTGTGCTCTTCCGATCTAGATATTTGAAAGCTGTTGATGTCAGTGCAAACCTCCTTCCCAATATATGAGGCGTGCACCGAGGTCTCATGGTATGAGATGAAGTACTGTAAAAAGAATATGTCTAAATAACCGAGCTGTAGAAGAAGAATTTTTGAAATAAAAAAAAAAAAAATTATAGATACTTACGGTCTCTCACACGATTTATCCTCTGGAATCGGAACGTAGTAATTCATGCTTCCTCGTACATTTGATCTTGCTGTTCACCGATCGACTGTTGCAGTGAGTCTCTATCCGAGCCCCTTTTAACTTGTCTCCCCCTCCTTTTCTTTCTCCACCATTTTAATTAAATAAAGTTTTAAATACCACACAGACGAATGCTCTCATTGTGCCAGTCCCATCCCCTAATCTCCTCATCAATTTC
>NW_012092886.1:0-773 GCF_000956235.1 Wasmannia auropunctata | reverse complement strand
TCGCCTCTGTCTCGATGACCTCGGACATTGTGCTCTGACTGATGACGGATGTAGGCTCGATGAGAATTCGGTGCGTCTCGATTGGGCTTTGGCCGAACGCGCGCACTCACTATATGCGTGCCATGCTGTCGAACGCGCACTAATTATTAATTACACTATGCGTATTATTGCTAAAGGCACTCACTGCATATTTGTGCACTGCCGAATGTACGTGCTGCCGAACGCGCACTTAATATGTGTACTCTCCGAATGCTTGATTGATAGAGTTCGATAATTTGTAATTAAAGCTCGCGGCGCCGGGAGCGCGCCACGCAGTACCATCCACACGCTGCGCCAATTCCCTACTGCTGAGCGCCCCGCGCCTCGTCAGCGCGTCGCGGCCGTCGAGCCGCCGAGCCCGGCCTCCCCACGCGCATGCGCGCGACGCGCGCCTCGCACGCTCGCCGCGATGTTAATTCAATGTATGGAATTTTGAAGGAATAATTACACCGATATTGAGCACATCGTGTATTGTTCTCCGTGCTCTCCGGAAATAACGAGTGACGACAATACTGTAGAAGCAGAGACTCACACGTGACTTATTACATATAATTTAATTTTGGACGAGAGAGAAATCGATGAGTTCCTCTTTTTCTCTATTGCACGGCTAGGATAAAAAATCGTAATTGCATGCTGTTAATTATTACAAACTTCTGATACACATTACGGTGATCTAATAACAGATAATTTAATACGCGAAATAAGCAAAACAATTCCGTAATTAACTTAACTGT
>NW_012092885.1:0-892 GCF_000956235.1 Wasmannia auropunctata | reverse complement strand
AAGAGGAGAGCCTCGTCTTCTGCCTCGTCCTCGTCGCGTGCCTCGTCCTCGTCGCGTGCCTCATCCTCGTCTCGTGCATCGTCTCCTGCACCACCGTCCGCAGCCGACGCACCTATGCGTGGTGCGAACGCCGCGCTTGCGCCCCTCTTGCAAGCGCGGCGTTCTATTTCGCCAGCGCCGCCGACACCGCCGAGTACCCGCGTGCCGAGGGAGCCGCGCGTTATCCTGGAACGTGTCGACTTGATGACGCCCTCGCCAGCAAGTCGACACGTTCCAGCGGCAACCACGCCTAGGCCGCCGCCGCCGCCGCCGCCGCGCCGTCGTTTTACCATCTGTCGACTTGACGACGCCCTCGCCAAGTCGGCAGATGTCGAGACGCGTCGCCTCTGCCGCCCCCACTCATGCAACGCCGCTCGGCCGGGCTCCGAGGGAGCCGCGCGTTATCCTGGAACGTGTCGATTGACGCTCATGCCAGCGAGTCGACACGTTCCAGCGGCAACCACGCCTAGGCCGCCGCCGGATCATGGTGATAGTGGTGGTGGTGCACCAGCCGAGGTCCAACAAGGTTTCGGGCAGAGGAGGGAGGGTATTATTACCCCCCCCCCTCCATCTACGTCTCGCGAGGCTGGGATCATGGGCTCCACGCCGAGACCAAAGCGACGCAAACTCGGAAAACACCTCCGCCACCATTATCTTACCAATATCGCCGCCGCCGCCGCCGCCGCCGCCGCCGCCGCCGCCGCCTGCAATACCTACGATCAAGCATCAAGAAAATGTGCATATACAAATGCAGCGTGTCGGGCGTAAAATTATTATGACGAAAACTTCCGAGAGCGTGCAACCGGTTGTAGATCGTCGGGAACATATCAGCGACAGAGCACCAACACCATCG
>NW_012092884.1:0-595 GCF_000956235.1 Wasmannia auropunctata | reverse complement strand
GTTTTCTTCAAATGAATAGTTTGTATGTGAATCGAGTGTAAAATGTTGAAGTGACACGGTTTATAAAAAAAAGAATTAACTAATTAATTATTTAATCTGTGTCAGTCAGTGGATAACTTGTAACGTTTACATTAAAACTATCGAAAATTTAATAAAATAAACACTGATTACGTGGAAATCACATCGAAATGAGAATTTATCTATCTTTTTCGAGAAGCTACAGAAGTCGACAAATCTTTAAAAAGTAAAGTTTTGTGCGTGCGTGCGTGCGTGCGTGTGTGAAAAAGAGAGAGAGAGAAAATGTAAACGCATGTTTATGTGCGCGTGTATAGTCAGCTGATCGTCGCGAGGGTCTCGCATACCGCCTGCCGTCGGACAGTAAGTTGCGCCGCCCTTGTCTTCCGTACGCGGCCCGTAATTCATTAACTATTTCTTTTTATAACTTGAAAACTAAGCTCCGCACAAATTTTTGCCAAAGGAAAAATCGTCTCAGAATGTGGTCAGAAATACGTATGTTTAAGGACAATATACTTATTCTGAATCACCCTGTATATACTAATATTATTATCAAATAATTATTTGTTGTCAAAAAGAA
>NW_012092883.1:0-380 GCF_000956235.1 Wasmannia auropunctata | reverse complement strand
TCGCAAACGTCCTCCTACGCGAATCAATCCTTGCTTATCCAGAAACGGATCTAACTTTGCGAGCTTACAATCTTTCTTGACAGGCAACTCTGCTTCCAATTTCTTGATTTCGTGCAAAAAGGTTTCCCTTTGTATCATCCATGCAATTGAAATTTCAGCGTGATGCAACTCATCAACATGCAGCGATCCCTTTTTTCCTTTTCTCTTTAAGGAATCGATAAATCTGAGACAAAAGGCTATAGACCCTACACAACTTATTGTATGATGAAAACTTCACTAGAATACCTGGCGGCGTATACGATATTGTCATTACCGTCTTTGCTTTTCTTTCTGATGTATCGGTCATGTAATTATTTGACTGTTCAGGCCAATCTTCTTTT
>NW_012092882.1:0-453 GCF_000956235.1 Wasmannia auropunctata | reverse complement strand
TGANAATTATTATGCAATTAAATGATAATTAATTAAGCAATTAAATGATAATCCATCAATTAATTGATAATTAATCAATCAATTAAATACCGTTTAATCAATCAATTAAATGGTATTTAATCAATCAATTTAATAATTAAGTTGTAATCAATTATTAACAATGTTCTTTCTTGGTGAGGCCCGCGGGGGTCCGCCGCCACTACGTGGTCCGCCGCCGCCATTTTCGAGCGCAGCGCCACCACGTTGGCAGTGCCGGGCTCGCGAGGGTCCACCGCCACTACGTGGTCCGCCGCCGCCATTTTCGATTGCAGCGCCACCACGTTGGCAGTGCCGTCATTTTGGTCAAAGGTTCACATTCTTTCTCAGCCGCATGTTCTCTCTCTTTCCCACTCATTGGAAGGTTCGCGTTCTCTCTCCCTCCCACCCGTTGGAATTTTTTTTCTTCATCATGCA
>NW_012092881.1:0-419 GCF_000956235.1 Wasmannia auropunctata | reverse complement strand
TCCCCTGTGTGCCTTGTCGACTCAGTTATTCTTTAACAAGAAAGTAATGTTAAATCTCTTTTTGGAGCGTATCTATTAATATAAAAAAAAATATATATATACATATATATATATGTATACATATATTTTATGAGTAAATTTCAAAATGAAATTTTATGTTTTATATGAAATAAATATTATATTAATTATCAGTCTTAAACAGGATCAGAAAATTGCGACAACAACAGTCACGACAGCATGCTGAAATTTTGCGAGGGTCTCGTTCGATAAAGGATTACACTTTGGGTTTTAGAGAGAAAGGGAAAGAGAGAGAGAGAGATAGACACGATGCGCGCTCTACACTGATAAGCGGCTGTAAGATAGAAACTCGTAACTCCCCCGTATAAACTACGAGCCGGGGCTTCTGTCTGTGGAAGCAG
>NW_012092880.1:0-344 GCF_000956235.1 Wasmannia auropunctata | reverse complement strand
GTTCGTGATCATTGTCACTTGACTGGTCGTTACAGAGGCCCTGCGCATTCGCGTTGTAATTTAAATTACAGAGATTCGTATATTATTCCTGTGTTTTTCCACAATCTTTCGGGATACGCGCATTTTATTATACGCGATGTAGCCAATATGTTTGGAAGGTACTGTTGAATTGTTACCTTTGACAAAGGAGAAATATATTTCGTTTACGAAAAAAGTTTACGACACGATTTTTCACGATCGTCGAGGAAACTGTAAAAGTTACGGTTTTGTGGATTCGTTTCGGTTTCTTGATACGAGTCTCGAGAAATTGGTTTCGTATCTCGATAATAACAAATTGATACACA
>NW_012092879.1:0-431 GCF_000956235.1 Wasmannia auropunctata | reverse complement strand
CCAGCGTATTCTCCGTGAAAATTCTAAGACGAAAAGTTCTTTACCAAAACGCGATCCGATGAATAGAATTTGAACGGTAAGCTATTGAAGTTCACGAATGGGCGCGCGTAGAATTCGCGCGGTCAGGCACGTCCGAGACTGGCGCGAGGCACTTCAGACACTTGCTCGTGTCATAACGTATTTCTTATTACTCTGCTTTGCATTTAATTTAATTAATTAGTCAAAAATGTTTAAAATACATGAATTTGTTATGATAGTTTAAAAATTGTTTAAAACATGTGCAAATTATTTAAACAATATTAACACTTTATAAAGATTTTTATTATTTTTAAATAATTTGTACATGTTTTAAATAACTTTTAAACTATTATAACAAATTCATTATGTATTTTAAACATTTTTGACTAATTAATTAAATTAAATGCAAAGCA
>NW_012092878.1:0-365 GCF_000956235.1 Wasmannia auropunctata | reverse complement strand
TCGCATGTAGTTTAATTTTATAATAAAGCCGGCTTCGCGAAGTTCCTCAATTATCGATAGAATCTCGTTATCATGAGCGTTGTTGCCTGCTCGACGAGAAGCGTCGAGCAATCGGAGGCGATCCACTAGTTCGTTGGGATCGTCCCAATGAACGTAATCGATCTCGTTGTCTGTCAACGTCATGGTGGCTGGTAATACACCGCTCATGCCTGCTCCCCCTTTTTGAACACTAGTTAAATAACCAAATATGAGCGGACTGATAAATTTTGTGTATTTCTTTCCCCTATTACTCTTAATGCGACCAATAGCGCTGTGGCTACATTTGTGAGCATTTGTTGCCAACAATATTTTTTTATACGATGACA
>NW_012092877.1:0-374 GCF_000956235.1 Wasmannia auropunctata | reverse complement strand
TATCCCCTGTGTGCCTTGTCGACTCAGTGACGACGACGACGACGACGACGACGACGACGACGACGACGACGACGACGACCCACCACCACTACCCAAACAGCCACGACTCGACGAACCAGGCTGTTCATTCTGGCGTTAGAGTGCGTCCTCGATGGAAAATCGGCCCTTTTCAGGGCCACTTTTCCCGCACGACAGTGGCCGCCACCTTGACGCGGTGGCGGGGCTTACGCGCGTCTCTTGTCCAAGACACGCGCTAACCAAGAGCGGCCACATTGAAATACAAACGCGCATTATATGCATCACTAATTGGTTCTATTTTTTCCAGGTTCCCCCGACGAGCAACAGCGAGTTCCGGACGAGCAGCAGCAGTGGCA
>NW_012092876.1:0-545 GCF_000956235.1 Wasmannia auropunctata | reverse complement strand
CAAATCATATTTATTTCTCTTTTATATGTATATAAGTTTCTAAGTATTCGGATATCCAGATATTCGGATATCTTAGAAAATTCGAATAGCCGGATAATCCGAATATGAAGCGTCACATTTATTCGCAATCCGAATAAACGGATAGCGTCAAATTCAAACGAATCTTAAAACTCTAATGTATATATATTATACATATATGTACATACATTTTATGATTTTTACAAATAAATATATATATATTTTACACTCGTGTCGTCGTACGTATGTCTAGATCATATCTCGAACTTATTAATACGAAGCAAATAAATAAACAGCAATTACCAACTTAATCAACATTAAATCGGAAGTATCCCTCTAATGCCAATCCGCATCTTGCACGATATTGTCTTATCCCTTACTTGAGGGTCCCTATTTCGGGGTATCCGCGCGCGCCTTCCGCGTAGATCGAGTCAGTCGAAACTCTTTGTACGAGCAGCGCAGTCGTCTAATCGTTCGAATAAAAGTTTGGAAAACCGAAATTCCTATACCTAGCACAACTTCTCTCA
>NW_012092875.1:7909-8600 GCF_000956235.1 Wasmannia auropunctata | reverse complement strand
CAACGGGATTGCTCTCAGTGTATCCAATGGCATAGAATACATTGGTGTGTCAGTATCGTTTTGATTTACGAATACTGTTACTTCGTTCTTCTTTTCTTCTTGTTCCCTCTTTTTGATTTCAGGTACTTGCGTTTTCTCCGGTAACATGGTTTGATGCTCCGGTATGTCTTCTTCCACATCAGTGCTTACATCCTGGATGTCCCTCGTGGTGGGTTGCTCCGTTTTCTTTAGGTTAGATTCGTCCTTCGCTTCGATTATTTCTATGTCCGAATCGCTACTTTCATCGCTCATTATTATTGTTCTTCGCGGTTTTTTACCTTTATCTTCGACATTTACTATCTTTTCTCCACGCGTTTCTATTATTTTTGTATCTACTCCGGTTTTATTACTATTTTCGTTACTACCGCTAACAGTACCGCCCCTCGACTAACGCACGGACTGGGCGTTTTTTGTACACGGCGCTTGCGCTTTATTTCTTGCAACTCGCACGGTACGCCCTGAGGTGCTCGCGCCTTTTTTCGAATCGGTGGATCGATCTATCGCGTCTCTTAGTCTATCTTTTATCTTACCCAAAGCAATTTCTAATTTATCCAACTGTTGTGATTCCACAAAACCTAACTCTCCTCTCCTCTTTATCTTAACTATATCCGCGATTCTATTCACTTCTTTTAATATTTTAAATTTATCTGGA
>NW_012092875.1:0-726 GCF_000956235.1 Wasmannia auropunctata | reverse complement strand
ATATTGAGAAGATACCTCAACAAGCAGCCACACATTGATCCGAGAATCGTGCAAGAAGCGTCAACAGGATGTTCGCCTAGCAACAGAAGCAGCAGAAGCGATTCGGTACCACAGCAAAATTTCCAAAAGCAATACGTGCAAGAAGGACGTAACAATAGTACGCGACGAGAATGACCGAAAAATTTGTGAGGTCACCATGCTAATCTCAGTAAGAGATTTTCTAGATGTCAATGACAACACTCCGCGTGCATTCAATTTGAATCTTAAAGTGACAGACGGTAAAATAGATAAGTCTGTCAAATACACCGGTGAAAGGGTATTAAAAATGAGAGAAGCGGGAAGATTTGATCCTGCAGCATTGGGAATCACGCAAAAGATTCCGTATACAGCAATTGTATCACCAGCAGTCGAGCCACAACCATCTACGAGCAAAATTGTGATGGGACAGATACCGAAAAAACGCAAGTATAATATTATTGATACCGACAGTTCGGAAAATAAAGAAAATAAAAACGCCGAACAGGACGAACACGGGAAAAAGAAGAGGCGATACAAGAAGAAAACGCACACGTCTGGAGAACCGTCTCTTCAACAGTTAGCGGCAAAGAATAGACCGCGAGTAGACGGTAAATACGTGAAGAAGACGCCGGAGAATATGACGCTTTTAAAGGCGCAACAGACACAAGTTCCGGACATCGTAAATATACAGACGGCAACAGCCGAGAC
>NW_012092874.1:0-424 GCF_000956235.1 Wasmannia auropunctata | reverse complement strand
GTTCCAGATGGTTGTGATATGTCCCTCGTTATATAACTCGTTACCCTAGTAAAAAAGGATTACTAGTGCAGTAAAAAGTGCTGCTATACCAACAGTGCCACTACTACATTTCAGTAATGTTATTATCACTGCACTAGTAGTTTTCTTTTACGAGGGTATTCGACAAACAAGGCAAGAAGATTAACTATGATAATCAGTTGAGAAGTGCATTCTATTCTAAATTGAATTTTATCAATATCTAATAGATACACTTCAAATTCTTATAGATACACTTTCAAATTCTTATAGATGTCTTATCATCGAGATATTCTATCGTAATACATGGATTTTCTACAGGTAAAAATTGTAAGTGCTATGAGCTAAGATAGGATAATGTACATAACTATGGTTGCAAAAACATTACTTAAAGATAACTATTACAGTT
>NW_012092873.1:0-899 GCF_000956235.1 Wasmannia auropunctata | reverse complement strand
TCAAGAAAATATTTTCGCTATTACATCAAAAAAATGGAAAGACATGGAAGTTGCAAAAAGGAAAACTATTGAACAACAAGAAGTTGAGAAAGAAGAAAAGAAAAAGCAGCGATTGGCAAAACGAAAATTAAAAGAAGAAGAGCAAATAGAAAAGAAAAAGCAGCGATTGGCAAAACAAAAATTAAAAGAGAATGTAGAAAAGAAAAAGGACACAAAAAGAAATACTAAGAAGGTAAAAGATTCTATCAAAAATTAAAAACCAAAAGGTTTCACTTTAACAATGTTAACATTTATTACTTTATCCAGTCGAGATTTATAAATATTCTTACAATTTCGCAAAGTTAATCGAAATTCAATATTTAGTGTATTAATTTTTTTAGCGGTGTAGTCTCGCGCATATTTTCTTATCAATTAATTTCTGAAAATTAAAAAATTTTTTTGTGCCAAAAATCAATTCCTAAAAATAATTAATCCCGAGCAGAAATTAGATCGGGAATGCCAGATGCATGACTAACGCCTGATCAGGAAAGAGTAGGGTTTACCATAATACGGAATTCCCGATTCTGGCCTAATTGGGAAACACTAGGATATGCCATGACATGGAATTCCCGATTCTTGCCTGCTCGGGAAACGATAGGATATGCCCTGATACGGAATTCCCGATCCTTGCCTGATGGGGAAGCAATAGGATATGCCCTAATATGAAACTCCCAGCTTTTGCCTGATTTAGAGGTATAACCTCAAAAAGTAAGATTTTTTTAAACACAGTTTTAAAAATTTTGCGTGAATAATTAAAAAATTTATATAAGCGATATACTATATTCATACCTATTCTCATAATAGTGTTAAATATCGAAACATGGATGCGATCAATAGATCGGAAGAGCACACGTCTGAAC
>NW_012092872.1:0-420 GCF_000956235.1 Wasmannia auropunctata | reverse complement strand
AAAAAAAAAAAAAAAAAATTCAGGAATCAGGGGAATTGAACCCGGGTCGACAGATTGGTAGTCTACAGCTGACCGCCTCAGCTACGCCACCTTCTCGACAATGAGCTCAACGCGAGCGGTATATACGGAACGGTATAAACTTTAACCCGGTTTTTCTCGAAAACGGCTGCGAATTGCATCGTGTCCCTTTGCTAAAATAATCTACTACTAGAGTACTTTAACATATATAAGCCTTTTCAAAATCGGTGTCCTAAACCACGCGTTGTCCCCTTGTAAGATTTTATATGGCCCAATTTTCAACTCGTCTAGTTTCTTCCTGTTCAGGCGATTTCCGTTCTCGACATATACTGATTCTCCTACATTAAATTTGTAATCTCTTCAAGTCTTGTCGAATATCTTCTTGTTGTAAACATGATATTT
>NW_012092871.1:0-425 GCF_000956235.1 Wasmannia auropunctata | reverse complement strand
AACTATTACTCATAATTTTGCAAATTGTAATTGAACACTTCACATGCAGGTTTGCTGAGAATAAAGTCTGCCTCAGAGATGTGTCGCAGAGATTTGGAGTATGTCATGTGACAACTTTTAGACAAAATAACCGAGTGATGAATTTTTTAATTGACATAGCTCCAAAGATTATAAAATTTCAGGATAACGAACTCTCTGCAAACGAATTCTTACAAGTATTTTGATGATTATTAACATATTAAATTATAATATTTTAATGTCTATAGCTTTTTCATTGATAATTGTTAATGTAAGAGAGTAATATAACAATTATTTAGTTGACTAAAGTGTATATGTATAATTTTCAGATTGCTGGTTTTCCTAATGTAGTTGGCTGCATCGATGGCACATCGATTAAAGTGCGAACACCAGCGCATAAAATAAAA
>NW_012092870.1:0-387 GCF_000956235.1 Wasmannia auropunctata | reverse complement strand
ACGAACCATGTAACACAATCCTCACCGCGACGATATTTGTACGTCGATGTGTAATTGTACGCGCCGCAAACGTAATATCCTACGCTAAACGCACGATGATGTTGATAGGCGCGTCTACGCGGAATGTCATCTCAACGCTCTTCGTCGTTGTCATCCTCCTCCTCCTCCTCCCCCTCTCTATCGATGTCCATTTCTCTTTCCTCTTCGTTATCCTTCTTCTCTAATATACATTCCAGATCGGCGTATACGACAAACGGAAGTCGCTCCTTGTTCTGATGATTACGAAAGAATAACCACTTATCTTTGTCGGACGGAAGAACGACAGCGCATTCGTTCCTACTTTCGCAGTCAATGATATAATTCGCTAATTTTCTTTGCGAATAAAAA
>NW_012092869.1:0-366 GCF_000956235.1 Wasmannia auropunctata | reverse complement strand
TATCCCCTGTGTGCCTTGTCGACTCAGTTGTATGCTATACGAAGTTATTACGTAATTGCAGAGCGTTACCGCTTATGGACGTACCATGATAGAACGAACGAAGCAAGAGGTGGAGGATCGCTTTCGAATAGAAAATGGATATAAAAACGATGCGATAGTCATATATGGCGACACTGATTCCGTGATGGTTAAGTTTGGCGTGAAAGCTATAGAAGATGCAATGGAACTCGGTAAAGAGGCGGCCGATTACGTGACGTCGAAATTCATCAAGCCTATAAAATTGGAGTTTGAGAAAGTGTATTTTCCGTATCTCTTAATCAACAAGAAACGTTACGCTGGCCTGTATTTTACGAAACCGGATAAGTA
>NW_012092868.1:0-312 GCF_000956235.1 Wasmannia auropunctata | reverse complement strand
CGGACGCTGCTCGAATACAACGCGCGGAGCGCTCTTTGATGGACGCAGCGAAAGAGGCTCGCTCCAGCATAAAAGCGTCCAGAAAAGAAAACGAGGAGGAGTTTAGCAACCTGGAAGGTCAGCTTTACGGTGCTAAAATAGCATATTAAAGGTAAAAAATTTTCAATGATTAAATTTTTATTTTATCATGTTTGAAACACGAGTCAAAACTTTAAACGCGTTTTTCTCGAAACACGTTTTTTCAACGCGGCAAGCAGTATAACTCTAACAATTTTAAATATTTTCACTTGAATTTTTACTGTACATTCAAAA
>NW_012092867.1:2974-4569 GCF_000956235.1 Wasmannia auropunctata | reverse complement strand
GTTATTTAACACCTTCACCTTTACGATAATGTAAACAGAACAATTGTCACGGCACGAACGTCGTGCTCGAACGTGATTACGACGGACTTAAGGACTGACCGCCCGCGGCTTGTCGTTGCGCGTACTTATTGCTACGCGTTGCCGCGTCAGCGCTCAGCATTTTGATAATTGCATTGCGCGTTCTCGGTACGTCGCGGTCAACGTCCTTCGATTTGTTGTAACGATATTGCTTATTTTAAGCCGAATGCCTCATCGGCTCGAATGGCTATTAATTGATTTTCACAATACTTATTGTTGCGGGGGCATCGGCCTCGCGACACGCCATTTACTGATATCAAATCATTTATACAGGTAATAGTAATAATATACATATCACTAAAGTAAAGTTAGTTTACATCAAAGTACAAAAGATACAATTTAAGTTTTATCTTTTAAAAAAATTATATTTAATTTAGATACAAGTTTTTTTTCAAGGAGCGCGGTTACACTTGACACTTTTTTTACTTTTTTTTTAAAAAGTCAATTTTGTAAGGATATCACGCATTTTGTAGTGTTATAACATACCTCGGATTAATGCCTATTCGGGGAGGATGTGTTTTACTCTATGAGAATTACTCCGTTGCATATTATCCCATTCTCGTTATTTTGCTCATAACAGAAATTGTGTAACGGAAAGATATAGATAAAGGAAGTAATGTAAATGGATCTGGCCTTTCATCTTTCTACTAAAAGAATTATAATTATAGTGTAATATATAAAAATCAATATAAAAAATCATTCTTTTGGATAATATAATATCTTATCTGTAATATGGATTTGTCTAATAGATATATGGTTTATAACTGTTATGAGCCCAATAAAAAAATCATAAGAATAGGATATGCGACAAAGAAATTCTCTTTGAGTGAATTATGAATGATAGACTTCGGATTAATACCTGTTCACAGAAGATCTTTTACTCGAGAAAAATTGCCCCGTTGCATATTATCCTATTTTCGTGATTCTTTTACTAAACTCGTGACAGAAATTATGTAATCTCTATCACACAGAAAGATATAAATAAAAGAGACAATGTAGATGGATCTAGTTTTTCATCTTTCTACTAAAATAAATAATTAGTTATAACTATTATGTAATATATAAATGTTTACTAAAATATTAGAATTAATTATAGCAATAATATAATTTAACATACTTTATCTGTGTTTGTAATCTTCGTCCAACAGATTTACATTTCTATTATGGCAATAAGTAAAAAAATCATAAGAATAGAATATGTGACGGCGTAATTCTCCTCGAGTAAAAGATCCTCCGCAAACGTTAATCCGAGATATATACATCGAGAACCTCACTTGTCACTGGAAAAAATATATGCGTTTAGCAGAGAGAACAGATTAGTGCGTGCTCAGTGATTATTTAATATGATTGATTCTTGCTTTTATTTAGATTTTCTGGATAATTGCAGAAACCAATCGTAATAAAATATCATTAAACACACACACTGATCTGTTTCCGATTCCGAGATATATACATCGAGAACACAAATCGTATAACTTCGTATAATGTAACTGAGTCGACAAGGCACACAGGGGATA
>NW_012092867.1:0-516 GCF_000956235.1 Wasmannia auropunctata | reverse complement strand
GCGGTGAGCAGACTCACGCACCGGCGGGAGTTCTCCTTGACCTCGTACGATAGTAGCGTATTTGATCCAGAAGAGTTTTACACTGCTTCAAGAGAGGCATCACAATTAGACATGTAGCGTCGGCCACCGAAAACACCGGGCGAACCAGAAACCGGGAGACAACCGACCAGCGACGATATCGACGATGAGATAATTCAGCTTCGAGAGATGATAGTCCCGCCAAGGGCAACAGAACAGCCAGGGACTAGCCGCGACGCGTTGTTAGGTGATTTACTAGCAGCAATACAAGCGTTAAACTATCGTGTCGGCCAGATAGAAGGCGCACGAAATGAGAACCGCAACGAAACGCGACACCCGCCGGACAATGACACGCTCGACTTGACGTACGGGCGTACTAGCGAGGATGTGCGAAATCAGCGCGGGTTCCCCGAGAGGGGAGGAGACGAATATATGAAGTTGAAAGAAGCACGCGGATCAATTCCAAAAACAGACGGATCGTCGCGAAAACAGGTACAC
>NW_012092866.1:0-377 GCF_000956235.1 Wasmannia auropunctata | reverse complement strand
TCCTCCCAGCTTAAATCGTTTTCAATGTATATACTTTCACCTTTCAATTTACTCTTATTCCTCATCACCTCTCTTTTATTCCCTCACTCTCTAGCTTAACTAATAGTACCGTTCCACTTTTCTACAAAACACTACCCCCCTTCTACCCCCAGCTTTTCCTTGAACCAGCTTTTTATCCACTCTGCACATTTCTTCCTATCCCCTTCTATTTCCTTTTCACCCCTCTTATTATCACATTGTTTCGCCTTTCCTCTCTCTCTTTATCCGACACAAATCTTTTCAGCCTTTCTACTTCCCTCACACTTAACCTATCCTCGCTCCCACTCGATCCCGAGCTAACCGACCCTGCGCTTCTTATACTTCTTACACTCCTGCCA
>NW_012092865.1:0-412 GCF_000956235.1 Wasmannia auropunctata | reverse complement strand
TCGCAAAGAAGATTAGCTAATCATATCATTGACTGCGAAAGTAGGAACGAATGTGCTGTCGTTTTTCCGTCCGACAAAGATAAGTGGTTATTTTTTCGTAATCATCAGAACAAGGAGCGACTTCCGTTTGTCGTATACGCCGATCTGGAATGTATATTAGAGAAGAAGGATAACGAAGAGGAAAGAGAAATGGACATCGATAGAGAGGGGGAGGAGGAGGAGGATGACAACGACGAAGAGCGTCGAGATGACATTCCGCGTAGACGCGCCTATCAACATCATCGTGCGTTTAGCGTAGGATATTACGTTTGCGGCGCGTACAATTACACATCGACATACAAATATCGTCGCGGTGAGGATTGTGTTACATGGTTCGTCAATGAGTTGCATGAATTGGCTCAACTTGTGAAGT
>NW_012092864.1:0-452 GCF_000956235.1 Wasmannia auropunctata | reverse complement strand
TTTTGAGTGATTGGCGAGCATTTGAATAAAGTCGTTCATTTTTCGACAAAAAAAGTGACATTATTTGGCAATAAAAAATGTTTAGAGCAACGTATCAAAAATTCCATACGTATTGTACTTCGAAATGTTGTTTTGAATGTACAGTAAAAAATTCAAGTGAAAATATTTAAAATTGTTAGAGTTATACTGCTTGCCGCGTTGAAAAAACGTGTTTCGAGAAAAACGCGTTTAAAGTTTTGACTCGTGTTTCGAACATGATAAAATAAAAAATTTAATCATTGAAAATTTTTTACCTTTAATATGCTATTCTAGCACCGTAAAGCTGACCTTCCAGGTTGCTAAACTCCTCCTCGTTTTCTTTTCTGGACGCTTTTATGCTGGAGCGAGCCTCTTTCGCTGCGTCCATCAAAGAGCGCTCCGCGCGTTGTATTCGAGCAGCGTCCGTCTCTAAG
>NW_012092863.1:0-412 GCF_000956235.1 Wasmannia auropunctata | reverse complement strand
CCGATCTGGAATGTATATTAGAGAAGAAGGATAACGAAGAGGAAAGAGAAATGGACAACGATAGAGAGGGGGAGAGGAGGAGGATGAGGATGACAACGACGAAGAGCGTCGAGATGACATTCCGCGAAGACGCGCCTATCAACATCATCGTGCGTTTAGCGTAGGATATTACGTTTGCGGCGCGTACAATTACACATCGACGTACAAATATCGTCGCGGTGAGGATTGTGTTACATGGTTCGTCAATGAGTTGCATGAATTGGCTCAACTTGTGAAGTCGATACTCGTTAGTAATGTGCCCATGATCGATTTGACATCTGACGAATGGCACGTTTTTTGGAATACTGAACATTGTCACATCTGTAGCGAGCCGTTTGAACCGAACGACGTGCGTGTTCGTGATCATTGTCAC
>NW_012092862.1:0-354 GCF_000956235.1 Wasmannia auropunctata | reverse complement strand
TTTAGAAATCTTGATGAAGAGGGTAAACCGTTTCCACCATCCAAAGAATTTATAATAAAATTTCAGATTACATGCATGACCAAGGTTCTGGTATTACTCCTAAGCACGTATATACTATATTAAATATCAATAGATTAGGCATAAGAGATTACTTAATCCGTATTTTCAATATAAATAAAAATGGGGAACCAAATAAATCAGTAGATGATAATTCATTTAATCTGTCTAATACAACAACAACGGCTGAAGACGTAACATTTTCACTTGTTATTTCCAATGAAGTATGGAAAGATATTAAACCGACCAAAAAAACATATTGTAATCGCAAATATATGTTACTTCTGCCAGGAAAAT
>NW_012092861.1:0-542 GCF_000956235.1 Wasmannia auropunctata | reverse complement strand
ACTAGGAAGTACGTGGAACTGGTGAACGCTTCGCGAGACAGGGAGTCACAGTCGACCGAGAGCCCGTGCGTGAGTGGCCCCATCACGCGAAACGAAAAGTGTACGCGTGGTATCGCGAGAAAGCGTACGAGGACTACGAAAAGGTGTCACGAGGTGTACAATATTTGGAACGAAAAAATCTTGGAACGAAAAAATCCGGAACGATCTGTACATAGATTTCAGTCGTGTGGAGAACAGGTACTACTGGGCGAAACGAATCGTCGAGAAGCTCAAGTATAATCATAATCTGTGCATTACGATTTCCGTGGGTAGCGAGAGGTACGTCGAGTTGCTGGTGATAGACCCATACATCTACGGCGAATGGAAGTATCCCGCCGCTGTAAAACGGCAGATCGACGAGCACAGGCTGCAGTGGGAGCGTGAATTAGATGAACATGGTGAGCTGGACGATACTTTTTGCAACGTGTGCACCGTTCTTTGAAAAGAGTGCATGTATCAGGAAGGCGAAGAGTTAGAGGACTACCGCGATCTAAATATGGACC
>NW_012092860.1:0-359 GCF_000956235.1 Wasmannia auropunctata | reverse complement strand
CTTACCACTACGCCACCTCCGATGCCGCCACCACTGCGACGTCCGCCTCCGCCGCCACCACGACCATCCCTGAAACCAGCCCGGGTGATGGGACCATTGCCGCCACCGCCCATTCCGGTGGAAGTGGAGCCCGGAAACATCTTGGAGGTCCCCCACTTCGCGGTACACGTCTCTCGGCAGTACAAGATGCGAATCCGGGGCAAACGGTGGCACATCCGGTTCAACCATGATGGCACTGTTCGGAAAATCCGGCGACTCCCGATGTAGGTGCCTCGAAATTCAGGCACTTTGCTAGGAGGGGGTGATGTAAACGATGCACCCCCGAAAGTGCTATCGTTTCCGGCCGAACAACCGCCGGA
>NW_012092859.1:0-689 GCF_000956235.1 Wasmannia auropunctata | reverse complement strand
TACAAAGCTATTCTCTTGAGCCTGTATGTCAAATATAATGGAAAATAATATATCACACATAAAAGTGGTAATTCTTACATAAATTGTGGCTATTGCCATCGCAAATAACAGGAAATATTATAATAGTGGATGGTTCGTCCATCAAACGCAATAAACAAAGCAGTATTAATAACTGAACACGTATTATAATATAATATGCCCTCTCGGGTCTTTCGTCTTTCGCAGAACCACAAATCTCGTTTGTGAACCAAATCAAAATCAAATAAACTTAGGAAAATTAGAACTGAATAATTTATCTTATCACTGTGGAACGCTTTAAAGTAAATAAACAAATATCGCTTGAATAAAACACAAAATAATAAAAATGGTCCACCTTTTAGTGGCCATGTCTAGTCTTTGTAACGCGAATCGAGGTTTGAGTCTCTCGCGGATGTGGCCGATGTTTCAGGCTCCGCCTCAATGTGCTGTTGACTCACCAACTCTCTTCCCGTGGCTGGAACTTCCTCGTTCGCCGCTATCCCCATTATGTTGTTACGAGCCTGGCACAACATCGCATTTGCGATATCTAACTGAAAATTCGGCTCGTCGGCAGCAGGAATTGTGGCCGGATGCGCGACCGTTGCAGGCGATGGCTGGAAAGCCAACGGTTGCAAGGTTAGGTTAGGTTGGAACCGGAATCTCCGTTGGAA
>NW_012092858.1:0-328 GCF_000956235.1 Wasmannia auropunctata | reverse complement strand
GCCTTGCCAGCCCGCTCAGAGATGTGTATAAGAGACAGTTTTTGTATCTGCTAAAAAATTGTTTGTGATACGTAGAATTTGTAGCAGCAATTTCTAAGAATAAATGCAAGAAAATATAGGTCTCATAACCAAATATGATTGGAGTCTGGACTGATTAAACGTCATAGAGAAACTTTCTTGCTAAATTTGACAAATAGTTCAGATATAATTTCTGTCTCTGTTATCTATATTGATTAAATACAAAATATATGTGGTATGACAGTGCTTACTAATTACTTATCCGTTTTAGCTAATTTTTCATACATAAATAATTCTCGCTATAATTGCA
>NW_012092857.1:0-380 GCF_000956235.1 Wasmannia auropunctata | reverse complement strand
TGTATACTTCTGTAATAATATTTGTACACGGAAAGAACGATTTTGTTGAAAAGTCTAAAAATTTTGCTGAAAACAGATTTGAAAATTTTTTGTTGAATCAATAAAATAATTTGTTGGAATGTTAAAACTGATAAGCATTGCTATAAAACGTTTTGATATTTTAGCAATCACTTTGACTTTCGCACAAAATTATTTTAATTATTGAACAAAAATTATTTTCAGATCTGGATTCAGCAAAATTGTTCTTTCCGTATAATATTTACATTTAATCAGATTTATCTATATGTTTGTAGTAGCGCGATAAATAGCGCATCATTTTCAGGGATAAAAATTGATTGGACATAACTCGGAATTTTTTATTTTATATTATTTGTGTGTTT
>NW_012092856.1:0-1138 GCF_000956235.1 Wasmannia auropunctata | reverse complement strand
TCGCTCGCTCGCTCGCTCGCTCGCTTGCTCCTCTTCCGCGCCGGTGCCGGTGCCGGTGCAGCAGGAAAAGATGGCTCGTTTCCTCGCATTGTTTCTAACCGCGGCATATGAGTGCGCGGCCTGCATATGCTGGGGACATGGGAGCGGATGCGTGCGAGCGAGTGAGCGAGCGCCCGTGCACGCTTCGCCGCGTCGCGAGCGCGTTTTCACGAAGCGATCGAGGAAAGTTGCAGATTGACGCGTTCAACTTCAATTAATCTCGCGGAAGATAAATGAGGATTATACACGGGCTGCCCCACCGGATCCTTTTAATCTCGGCTCTTCTTAGCCGGTTTTTCTAGGTGGATGATTTTTCTTTAATAGAGCTATTTTATAAAGAAAAATATTATCATTTATTTTTTTTATGTCTGTCTATAATTGAATTCGAGATTCGACTTTATTGATGTAAAGATTACTAAAGAGAAAGAGAGAGAGAGAGAGACAGAGAGAGTTTGTACGGAAATTATCATTTTGTTGTGCATCTTTTCTCTCGTGAAAATTAATTCGCCGAAAACTTTTTTCTCGTTTCAATCGTTCATTCTTCTCGAGATTTTCGTTTTACAAATATTTCGTATTGTAAATCCTATAATTCTTTTTTTACGTATACATCTTTCATCAACGAGTTTACAACTCTTTATACCTTTCGTTATTTATTTTTATGATAAACAGAAAAAAACTAGCCACATAAGAATACGAGAAGAATAATAATAGGTCATATTTTTCGTGCTTCGTCCTTTCCTTCAGAACCATTGCTTTCAGCATACGGAATGCATCTGTTTCCCTTTTTCGGTGATCACCGCGTGACCATGGCGGCTTCGCGAAGGTGCGAAAAACCGAAAATTCGCCACGAGGCCACAGCACGCTCGTCCTTCGGTAATGCTAATCGCGCGCGCGCTCACGCGGGCAGGATATGCAGGAGGAGCGGAACGGGAGGCGAGTTTAATAAATTAGCGTTTCCTTCTTCGGCGCAGCGTGCCGCAGTTACGACGAGAGGCTAAAGAGGATCCGTGCCCCCGACGGCTGGTTTTAAATGCCGGAAGCACCTCCCTCCCTCTCTGCCCCCCCGTCCCGTTCCCCCGAGCCCTCCTTTAACCTCCCC
>NW_012092855.1:0-879 GCF_000956235.1 Wasmannia auropunctata | reverse complement strand
TTCCCGTACGCCCCGATATCGGCCGCGTACACCTGTCTAACTCGTTATTAACCCACACAGATCGAAATTCCGCCAGATATTTGTTTGTTTCATTATTTGCCTCGCGAAGGAGCGAGAGAAAAAGAGAACGGCTGTTCCATGGCGCGCAACAAGTGTTTCCTCTCTCTCTCTTTCTCTATCTCAACGCCTGAATGTTCGCGATATCTTCGCGTACACACCGGCGTAACTCGTCATTAACGACTGATATTCCGCGTGATATTAATTCTTTTTTGCTGTTTGCTCGACAAGAACACCTTCCGTAAGGCGCGCAATAAGCATTTCCTTCTCTCTCTCTCTCTCTCTCTCTCGTCCTCCCTCTCCTTCCATCGCTCCGAGAAGAGCGGCGCAAGGATCTCTCTCATCGAGGTCTCGATCGCGCGATCGATGTCTGTCCTCTCGAAGGCAGACGGCGTCGGTCGACTTTCGGTCGGGACTTGTTTGGTCGTCACCCCCGGAGGGGGGGGGAGATGTGACGCGGGTGACGCATCTCGTGTGAGTCGTGGTGAATCGTGATAAACGTCGAACGCGCAATCCGCTCGCACGACTCCGCGCGCGAGAATAATCCTCCAACGTCGGCGTTTCAACAAGCGGCGCAGTGTTACCCGTCGTCGCTGCCCGTGCGAAATCCGGGAGGTGGAGGGGCACGCTCCTCGTGCATCCTGTATGGCGACTCTGTGGTGACACCCAGCCCTGCGCGGTCGCGACCCGAGAAGATGGGAGCCCGGGACGCAGGCGTCGTCTACCTGCTGATCGTGATCGCGCACCTGTGCACGTGCGCCCGTTACATTAATCGCGTCAATTACAAGGAGCGTAAGTCTCGAATCGGGCCACGGCAGAGAG
>NW_012092854.1:0-865 GCF_000956235.1 Wasmannia auropunctata | reverse complement strand
TGCAAGCAGAAGACGGCATACGACATGCGACACGTTTATTTTCCCCTCCCCCTATACGTTTCTCCTTGCGTTCGAACAAAATCATAGCTTTACCCGTAACACACCGTCCGTCTTCGTAAAAGTTTCCGCTTTTCGGTCGCATATGCCGCGGCATTACCATGCGTCTTGCGCGTTCGGCGACATTATTAAATCGTGAATTCTTGTAGAGCTCGCGATATATATCTGCCACTCGGCTGGGCCGTTACGTCACAACCTGACGCCCGAGAACCGCGGGGGCGAAATTTATGCTCTGTGCGAATTCGGGCGCCGACTGAACTTCAGTTCCCGGGGATCGGACGGGAGCGACCACGCTTTGCATGGATCGATTCCTCCTGTATTAATATGGATCCGCCTTTTCTCACCCTCTTCATTCGTTTGCTATTCTGTTGCAGAACGAAGCCGGCAGAGTGCGAGGGAGTGCCGTGCTCGCAAGAAGCTGAGGTATCAGTACCTGGAGGAGCTCGTGGCCGACCGAGAAAAGGCGGTGCTTGCTCTGCGGAAGGAGCTCGAGATGGTGAGTCATATTCTTAACCCTTTCATAAAGCGAGAGCGAACGAGAATGGAGGGCTCTTTCCGAGGAGAGAAGCCAAGATTTTCTCCTTTAGAAATGAACGATCGCGTTTATTGCGGCGAACAAGTCGCGTGCTTGCAACGACAAGACAAGTACTCGCGAATGAATTGCGGCTTGTATTAATAAATTTTGTTAGACAGACCATTCTATAATTAGCGGAAAGTGAAGTTGCGACGCTATACCTTGTAAAACTTGAATGCTATTCTTCCTTTAGTGAAAGTATCGAAGGGAAATTAACATTTTCACTTTCGATAT
>NW_012092853.1:0-826 GCF_000956235.1 Wasmannia auropunctata | reverse complement strand
TAATACAATAATACAATCACAGAGTTGTATTATTAGCAACTAAGAAATGTTATTACCTACTTCAGACGATTTTAAAACAAAAACGTATTAAAAATAAAAATAAATACCAGTCAAAATAAATTACCAAATAAACAAACTTGAAGAAAATTCGCATACGAGTACTTATTAACACATCGACAAAAATAGCCCAGATCGCACATGCAAACACAACATATATACACGAAACTTATATGGATATGTATATTACATTTGCGCGATATATATTATAATCGCGGATCGTAGGAGAAACGTGTTTCGCTCTTTCCCCTCTACATTCGTAGGATCGCATTCCGCGCCGATTGCAGATCGCCGGAGTGGACTTTAAATCGTCGCTGTACGGCCGCCGCGATTTGGCGAGCTGCGTGACGCGCGCGTCGTTGCCGCCGGATTATGACGCGGTTTGGAAGTCACGCATGCCTGTGCGACAACGTAAACAGTGTAAACACCATCGCGCGCGATATCGCGCACAACTAATGGCCATCGCACGCTGTGCACGCGGAATTAATGGGTTTTCGATCGTCCCGAGTTCTCGCTCGCGCTGACTCATTTGCCCGTGATTGCGTTAAAATCGATATAACCTGCAGTATCGGGAGCGACGTAAAGCCTGTCCGTCAACACTTACATATATTCTTAATGCTGGAAATTGTTATTTTGCCGTATATCTACGAACGGTCGAGTGAACGTGTGTAAACAAAATAACGCGATACGTTTATTTAGATTAAATTCATGCGAGAAGTCGCATAAGTAAATTCAAGCACACTTTAAATCTGTAATTTGTAATTCGTAT
>NW_012092852.1:0-709 GCF_000956235.1 Wasmannia auropunctata | reverse complement strand
TGTATGTATATATGTATATACGTGTGTATACGTGCGCCGATAAAGTGGCCACGATAAAGTAGCCACGATACATTATCTATCGTGTGTCTTTTACATAGTAAATATCATGCAGACGATACGCAGACAGGTCACGTAGACGCGACTTTATAGTCTATCGCACACTTTGCAGTTCAACGCGATTCCCATCATAACATCGTCGGTTCATTCAAAATACCGCAAGCAATATCGATCCCGAAGCATACGTTTACTCATCCATGTCGCGAATAAATTTCAATCTGTCCGTAACATAAAGTTGCAGAGAATAATGCCGCTATATAGCCGAGCATGAAATAGACCATGAAGGAAATACCTTCGAGCGCACAGCACGCTACTTTTAATATCTGATTACAAACCTATTTAACATCTTATCCCATGGCGCTTTAGACAAGGAACAATGTCCTCTGGCAATGTTTTCTCCATACTTTGCAATCGCAAAAGAAGTTCGTGAAAAATATCTCACAAACGAGTCGAGTAGCTTCCTACACACAGAAAAATTATCATTCTAGTGATAAGAAAACCAATTTTTTTACTCAATTTTTTTCTTCTTTTTTCAAAAATAACAGTTTTATCTTTACTACACAAAGTATTTTCTTAATAATGGTTTTAAAATGCACTCATCATTTTACTTAAAACAAATAATGTTTACGGAACATTTTTTCTGGATATACAC
>NW_012092851.1:0-696 GCF_000956235.1 Wasmannia auropunctata | reverse complement strand
TGTTGTTACTGAGAGAGCAATCAGATTAATTCACGAAAATTACGGATTTGATCATTATTTATTGAAGGTGCATTGATTAGCTAGTAAATAAAGAAAGGAGCTGGAACTACACAAATTTTGACAGATACAAGTATATAAGATTTTTGTTGAATTACAGTAGTATTACAGACTATTATTTGCAGACACCAGCCTGCGATCTGAGATCTTTACTTGCTTTGAGACTGAAACGTCAGATTCTTGTCGCACTAGCAGATAAGACTTTATATCCTGATGATCCACAAAAGCGTACAGAGGTTTACACCAAGTACGAGCAATATCTTTCAGCGGTAAGAAATTTGTTTATACATTGCACAAGTTATTAAAAATTATAGATATTAAATACTAAACTAGACAATATTTACTTTAATATAATTAACACAATTCATATAGAATAGAATTCATATGTAATTATTATAATGTTACATTTTCAGTATACGAGAGAAGAAATAGAATGGTATGGTTTAACGTACAAGGAAGCCTGTAAAAAGTGGATCAAGTTAAACAAGACAGAACCACAGCCTTTGAAAATCCAATATAGATCAGAATTAATTGCTAAACTCAAAGAGAATAAGATTAAGGAAGCTGAAAACGTGGATGTTGTATTACCAAAGGAAACGTATGTATATATGCATATACTATGTTACTATTGTAAAATTT
>NW_012092850.1:0-852 GCF_000956235.1 Wasmannia auropunctata | reverse complement strand
GTTTAAAATAAGAAATTTTAAAAATTGCATAGAAACATTTTAAAGCAAAGAAAACAAGATATGTAACAGTTCATCAAGTGCATCACTTTATATACATATGTCGATATATTTTCTGTGATGCTCATGTATGTATTAAAAAATAGAATTAATATACGTATATAGATTTTCTATAATTCACATATTTCTATAATTCGAGCTATTTAGAATATTTTCTTTATTCTATATTCCACCCTTAAAATTCCTTATCTGAAATAAAAGATAGATCTCGAAATAAAAGATAAAGAACATTGCCTTTTTTAAAACTGACTCATGTAATAAAACAAGGCTAAATTATGTACCCTATAAATAAAGATAATATATCAGAGATCACAAAGAGCAATTAGCAATTGTAATTAAAACGAGAAATTCGCACTTGCGGCTCCTTTGCGTATGGTGAATAGTCCGGTTAAAAGGTATTACATTACAAAATGCAGATGCATGCTCGTTTCTCACTCGCAAAGTTTCTCTCCCTCATTCTCCTTTCTTCCACGCTCCTATTTTTCGTACGGCCCGCGAACCCCTTAGGCGTCCCATCGCCCCAACGGAAATGAGTTTTCCCGAGAAACTTTCGAACTCACACAAGTCGGACTTACCGCCGCGGGATATTTCGCATCTCCGTTCCCCAACGACCGAAGTTGTTTTTTCCTTCGCGCGGAGAGGTGGGCTGACGGTCGCGGCTGCTCCGTTGCTGCTCCGCGAGTTTTCATCCCAATGAAACTGCACGCGAGAAACCCACCTGAAAATACGCACGCATCATATGTAATAAAACCGATAAAATATATATCGAGGACTTTTACACTGTTAAATCTATAG
>NW_012092849.1:0-643 GCF_000956235.1 Wasmannia auropunctata | reverse complement strand
TTAATTTCAGGTTTCAAACATTCAATTATACTATTTTAAATGACTGATGCTTGAAACTGCAGACGAAAAAGGAATTTGTCGGTAGAAATTGTGCACCGCTCGATGCGCGAGGATGCTCGATGGTGCTCAAAAGGACGGAGGGAGAAAATAGGGAGGAAACCTAACGCGAATGTAGCCGGCCATGGCGGACCGGTCCGTGTCGAATTATCTATAATACCGTTATCCCACTGTAATACCGTTAAGCCACGGTTACGAGCGGCTGCTGCAACGCGGTTTTGCAGCGCGACGAGAACTGTCACCGTGACCGGGGACCCGGAATTCCCGGCCGCACAAGCCACGACCGCAGGACCGCCACGTCCTACTCTCAGCTGCTCCTCGATGTCCTCAAATGGACCTGTCGATCGAGAGCCGAGGGATAAGGGCGAGAGAAACGGAAACGGAGAAAGAAAGGGACGTGTTGGTGTGTGCATGTACGTGTATGCGCGCGCGAGCGTGTGTGTGTGTATAAAATAACGCGCAGATCGACGTTCTCTTTGCTGATGGAATTTAGAAAAACACAGGTGAGATGGCGGAGCGAGGTAAGAGAGAGAGAGAGAGAGAGAGAGAGAGAGAGAGAGAGAGAGAGAGAGAGAGAGAGAGAGAG
>NW_012092848.1:0-665 GCF_000956235.1 Wasmannia auropunctata | reverse complement strand
ACGAGGAATATAGCATATGCGAAATAAGAGCAAGATTTGAATGAGAATTTTAAAAACTCAGACATACATTATAATTTAACATTCTTCTATTGAATAAAGTGTCCGGAAATACTGTTGAAAAGCGGTAGAATTTCATTTTTCACAGAATTTGAAAAGATTATAGTAAATATGTATGTATTAAATTTTTAATAAAAAATGTAAAAATAATCATATTCAATAAATAGTTCATTTAAAAAATTTTTTTTATTCTATAAGAGTTATGCATTTGTGATCTGTGTAAAAATTAGAATCCTATTTTAAAATTTTTAATGTAATCGATAGAATTCTAGTTTTTCTAAAAAGTTCTACAGCTCTCGATAAATTTCAAAAAGAGTTTTAAGTTACATGTAAAAAAATAAGAATAATACAAGGAGTGCTTACCATCGTATTATATGAAAAATATTCAAATCATATTTTTTAGTTTAATATTAAAAAGGATTTAAAGAATAATATTTTTCAATAATTCTTGAGACATTAATCAGAATTCAAGAAAATCTCAGATTTCAGAAAGAAACGTTTTTATCCACTACCTAGTATGGAACATTCTAGAAATTCTATTGCATTCTATTGCAGCAACGCTACAACATATTTATTTCCGTAAAAAGAAACCACAAAGCTGGCGAATG
>NW_012092847.1:0-617 GCF_000956235.1 Wasmannia auropunctata | reverse complement strand
CTCTCTCTCTCTCTCTCTCCTTCGCCATCTTCTCCCCTCTGCTCATCCCCTCCCTCCCCTCCCCGAATTTCCTGCAGTCGTAATATCGGAGCCATGCGAAGCGAGCCAGTCGCCGGAGGAAGTATTTCACCAGCGCGGAAGAAGGAAAAATCGCGATCACCATTCTCCTTCTTCGTTTCCACATCTCCCGTCGTCGCGTCCAACTCCTTCGAGTGATCGTGCGTGTCAACGGCATTGCAGAATCCAAGAAGGAGAAAGGGGATGGACTCTCGAGAAGGGAGGGGAAGAGAGAGAGAGAGAGAGAGAGAGAACCACACTCCACGAGTTGTTCACTCTTGCAGAAAACATGGTATATCGGCACCTCCGAGTCTATACAAACGTCGGTTCTACGATCACAAGAATCCTTTATATCCATTCACCGAGATGCATGAATTATTTGTGAATTTGTTTTCAGAAATATCAATTCTGTATTTCTCTCTCAGAAAGACCGGAAGGCGTATTTAGACGGCGTTTTTCATCGTATACATTGTGTGTTCGCGTGCGACGTAAAGGTGGATGACGCGAGGACGGTATTGCGACGTTATCCTCTTCGGATCCTTTTGTCCTCGGCGGGGTAG
>NW_012092846.1:0-594 GCF_000956235.1 Wasmannia auropunctata | reverse complement strand
ATCAAGCAGAAGACGGCATACGTAAAACTAAACTTCAAAAATACTTTAGCAGTTTTGTAAGATTTATAACTTAAATTTAGACACTAGTAATGAGTCACATCAGAGCATTTTTCTTTCCTAAATGCTTTCTTAAAAGGTTATTAAATGCTCAGGAAACCTTAATGTCTGAGACTTCTTAGAGGATTATGATGTATTGAAGACTTAATATCTGAAATTAAATTTCTTGTGCAGTGTTTTTCTGCAAAGTACATTAAAAATATCGTATTAACGGAATAAAATTTAATAGCATTTTTAATATATTTAAAAAAAATTTTTATATTAAAAATTATTCTGGTTTACATTTATTCTTTAAAGAACTCGATCCAAAAATAAATCGCCTGCTTTCTTACATCGCATGCGAATATTTAATTAATTAATGAGTGCGTGTATGCATCCGTGTTATCATCAATTAGGATTAAATATACGAATGTACTTGGTCTGCTGAATAACGTCATGTACAATGGAGCTACGGCAAAACACGAAATTCCGCCCAATTTAGGAAGATAAATTTCGACCTAATTACATATAAATGTAAGCACAACGGTTATTTCCATT
>NW_012092845.1:0-566 GCF_000956235.1 Wasmannia auropunctata | reverse complement strand
TTCCTTCCTTCCTTCCTTCCTTCCTGCCCGCCTTCCACGTCGTTCACGTTCGTCGTTCTCGCTCCCGTAACGGAGAAACCCGGCACCTTAACGACGTATTGTCTCCGCGACTTATCAAAACAATTCGTTGAACTACTACCCGTGCCCTCCGTCGCGACGAACATTGTTTCATCCGCCGCTGATTAAACGAGCCGACGCCATTTTCGAGATTCGTCACGCGGTTACCTCGATAAGACCGTAATGCTATAGTTTTCTTGATACATCGTAATGAGTACGATAAGGCAGTTAACATGGCAATGTTGTATGCGTGTTTTGTATGCGTATTTAATTTAGCTTTAGCAGATCATCTTATAGGAGAATTATTTTTAGCAAATTACTTGAAAAAATTCGATTAACTATTTCATTAAAGAAACACACCACGCATGAATCGATGTATATTTATATTGCGACATTTTATCATTAATGGAAAAGTATATTTTTTCATTTATATTTTTAATTTTATCTCATACATTTAAATTTTCTGTATCTCTTGTAATACATACTTTAATGTAAAGCGATGTTAACTG
>NW_012092844.1:0-601 GCF_000956235.1 Wasmannia auropunctata | reverse complement strand
TTGAATATGTTATATTCCCTCCATAGAAAGGAAAAATGTTCTAGGAGACAATGACAGCGGAATCCGGGAAATTTCCAAGTTGCAATTTATATATTTTAAAATTATTTAAATTATTAATTGCAATTATCTGTAGAGAAAATTAAAGATATTAAAATATTCTCGGAATTGTTTTATCTTTTTTAAATATTGTGAATTAATTCGGTAAACTAGATTTGTATTACATATACATGTTCTCAGAGATTTTTTTATTTATAAATCGGTGCACGTTGGGATTGGTTGTAATCGACATCTTTTTGCGATCGATCGTTTCACCTATCTTTCCACTGAGGGATTCCCGTGTTTCGCCGGGATGGGGCGTAAAATCATGGCTGACGTGGGCGTAAACTGGTAAACACAAACGTGACTCAGTGCGAAATTGGAGACTAGTAACGGCCGCTTGTAAATCGGTATATCCGTATACACCGTACAAGAGCGTATTGGTATTTACGTTTTTTTTTATTTTGTACTTCATGCAACGACAAAATATTTCAAACATATTGGAAATTCACTAAAAATAGATTTTTCTAGTTCCGTTTCTCGCTAGATAGCTTTATCAAAAAAT
>NW_012092843.1:0-553 GCF_000956235.1 Wasmannia auropunctata | reverse complement strand
CCTTCCTTTTTTGCTTGTAGCCGCCACTCTCTTTTCATTTCTTGCTCATATGTAGCCGATTCAATCGAAAAATTGTTATTGCAATTCCTATTGTTGTTACTTCCAGACGACCGAGAGATCTGGCGGTCATTCCACGCGAAAGCTTTAAAGCCTTTGAAAGAGCAGACGAAAGCTCTTAGCATGTCGGGGTCGGTTAGCGGCGAGCGCTAAATGGAGCTCGACGATTTAAGAGCGGCATGCAATCAAGTGAAACGCGACTATTTGTCGCAATATTACGACATTTCAGCGTTAGAAGATTTTGGTAAAAATGTTAGAGAAAACAAAAAATTGCAAGACACATATATCTACATTGAGAAAAATTTCCAGGCTTTTTCCGTTCAAAAAAATCGGATTATCCTTTTAAAAAGTAACAAACGGATATTTACGATCAACTTGGTCGGATAAAAAATCCGATCACTATATGGTATAGTTCATCGGAAATATATTGATCGGAATGTCAAGAGAAATATCCGATCACTATAGTTCATCGGAAATATATTGATCACTTTCTTCT
>NW_012092842.1:14397-18267 GCF_000956235.1 Wasmannia auropunctata | reverse complement strand
ATATTCACATTTTTGCAATATGAACATGTCTGGTTCATGTTAAAACAGGGTGACATATCCATCATCCTGTTTAAACAAAGTGCAACATATAAATTGTAGTAGATTGATTACTTTAATACCCTTAAGTGCCTTAATTGAAATTACCTACTAAATTATCTACTATAATGTCAGTTAGATACAACTTATACAATCAACCGATCAAGAAAAGTGCAGTTTGAAATAGAAATTGTACGTGCAATGGCTAAAAGTATTCGTACGATTTTAATGCCATTTTTAATGATAAGTTATGTGTTTGGCCTAAGAATTGCTAATTTATCTAATCATTTAAAACTATGGTTTAGTATTATATATACGATGCTTTTTTGGATAGCTTTCTATTTTCTTACAATGTCTGCATTATCATATTTTCATAGATCGTATCCTTTCGAGTTTCACATATTCTATTCGCTAGAAATATTTATAAACTTACTGTCAATCTTGTTTGGTGTTTATTATAATAAGGTAAGTAAATATATATGTTAATAGATATAATTATTACTATAATAAGCAATTTTGAATGTATTTTTACAGTTACGATATTTAAAGTAAAATATTGATAGTATGCATTGTATGATAAAATTCTTCACATCTAATAAAATTGTTATTTTAAAAAAATTCTGTAAAAGAAAACGTATTAAAAAATTACAGGTTTTTGATAACGAAAGTACATTAGACATTAGATACATAAACTATAATAAATACCATTACACTTCTAAATAAGTAATTATTACTGTGTTTGCTCGTCTCTAATTGCATCCTTTTTAGAAATTCCAAAACTGCATGAAGAAACTCGACATTATTGACAATACACTGTTTGAACTCGGAACAGTGACAGACTATGGCAAGTTACATAAGAAAATACTGTGGCTTATCTTAGGATGGTGTGTAATAGTCATATTAATGAACAGTTTAACGGTACTATCCGAAATTGCTAAACATAATTGTGACATTCCGACTGCTATAATTGGCGTCTTTCTACGAAATCATTCTTTTCATATTAATTTTATTGGTGATTTAACTACTACAACTATACTTGGGTTGGTATAACTTTTAAATATATGATTATATATAATAATTATTCCACAATTTAATGTATAATAAATAAAAAAAACTAACTCGTTACCCATAAAAATTTTTGTTATAAATAAAAAATTTATATTTTAAAATATTAAATATTATTATATAATAGTGAAATATTTTATAATATTTATTTATTATTTAAAAGTTGATATATTTATATTTTAATAACAAAATCATTTATCAATTTTTTTATATATTTAGATACATAGGATTAAAATTTGATCAAATTAATAAACACCTTCAGAATTTGACGATAGATAACGACTGCAAAATAAAACAAGATCGGGAAAGTCTCATAAGACATCGACGCCGGTTTTCGAAAACTTTAAATACTAAACGCATAATATGGATCATTAGGTAAAAAATTTTAATTAAATTCCATTACATAAATATTACTAAATAAAACTTAATATATATTTATATACAATATATGCAAAATAAAATGTAATATTCATGCAGACATCTTCATTTGGAATTACGCAAAATATCCCATGAGATAGATTCTATATTCGTAACACAAATGTCTTTCAAAATGGCATGCTATTTTGGTTGGATAGTGTTTGACATCCGCCTAATTTTTTATATAATACTTATCGATAATTATGTGAAATCTAATAAAATAATGCATGTAGCAATAAACCTATTATGGTTTTTTCATAACGTTTTTAAATTTCTACTTATTAATTATGTGTGCGAAACAGTTAGTAACAAGGTAATAATTCTATGTTTAATTTCAAACAATATTTATCTACCTAAAACTTATTTTCAATAAAAACTGACTCAGTTAAGAGATATATTCTATTTTAAACTACTCAATTAGAAGAAGAATTTTTATTTTATATTCTAATTTTAGGCAAGTGCAACAGGAAATTTATTAAATAGATTATTGTATACCACTTATATATATGATGCTGAAGTTCATGAAATCGTAAGTTTTAAAATATAATAATAAATTCGTTGGAACATTATTAAAATAAATATTCAATGACGTCTAAATAATCAATGAGATATGTATATAGGTTAAAAGTAATCGATTGTATTAATATAGATTTCACAATTTTCATTACAAACGGTACATATGCCACTTAAATTCTACGGAATAGGACTTTTTCAATTTGGTTTCAAATTTCTTCACAGGGTATGTAATACTTGATATTAATAAACATAACTTAAATTAATAATTAATATTTAAAAGAGAAATTCATACATTGTCTTTATTTGTAGTTCATCATGTCAATTGCAACCGTTTTAGTTATAGCAATACAAGGGCGAGAAAATAAGTAAACATAGATATTAAATTATAATAGTAAAATTCATAAAATTTAGTTTAAATAGTAATGGACAGTTTATAAAATGCATTATATTTTTCGAATGATTTGATGTATGTCGACATTACAAAAAAGCAAAATTAATAATTGAAAAGAAATATTAATAACTTTTTTAAGTGCATTACAAGGTAAATAATAAATAATCTTTATTATACTTTCATATTGACTTTATCTTTCCACTATTCTTTTTATGCAAAAAAAATCATTCATTTCATACAATATTTTTTATATTATTAATCAAGTAATATACTTTCTACCATAATGGAGAACAATTCTTTGTAATTACATATATGTTATTTGTACATTATCTATTTATTAGAACTGTAATTATAATTAAAATGCATTTTATAACGTTAAAAAAAAGTTTATGTATTGTACGACTATATGAATATTAAATTCTAATCAAAAAATAAAAATTGTAAAAATTATATGTCTATTATGTGCAAAAAGAAGTATTTTATCTATCGTCTACCATTTTTCAATAGATCATATCATATAAATTTCAGTGAATTGATTCCCTAATATTCATAAGTGCCTTAATAGAAATTACGGAAATAACTGTGATTATTCCGTGCAACTTATGCAAATATGAAGTCAGCAAAAGAAAAACAGTTTGAAATAACAACGGTGTACATAATGAGCCAAAGTATTCGAACAATTTTAATGCCACTCCTGATAATTAGTTATATTTTTGATTTAAGTATTGCCAATCTACAGATCACGCAAGAATATGGTTTAATCTCTTGGATATGCTGATAGTTTGGATTATTTACAATTATCTTCTAATGTTGTTCATACCATTTCTCAAGTTTTATACCAGTATCGAGTATAACATTTGCTATTTGCTGGAATTAGTTACAACCTTATTGTCAGTCGTATTTGGAATATACCACAATAAGGTAAAAAAATATTAATATTTTTTCAATAATAATGTAGAATACATTCTGCACATCTGATGATCAAAGTAATTATATATTTTTTAATTTATTATTATTTCATATTTGTCATAGTAAAAAGAAATTGCATAAGATCATAAAATCTTTGCATATTTGCATCAAATTTTTTTTTCTGTATTACAGCAATTATATACTGATCCAAAAAATTAAAGGATAACCTGTTCTGTTCTCTAAAAAAATAGGCAAACTTCAAAATAGAACTACTTCGTCAAAAATGATCGTAACGAGATTTTTAAAAAGCATTTTACAGCTTGAAATCTCCACTTTTCAAGTTGATATTTTAGAAAATAATTAACTGACTTTCTTCGAAGTTGCATTGATACAAATGGAGATGTGACAAATCGCAAAATTTTTTCCTAGCTTTGTAAAGTTCCATGCACCTGAAATAAAAATTGCATACAAAGTGTACAGTTACAGAATGAATCTTTCTCCTTATTTTGTTTTTTTTTTTGTTGAGCGTCGTACGA
>NW_012092842.1:2202-11806 GCF_000956235.1 Wasmannia auropunctata | reverse complement strand
TCATAACAAATGACATGACATACGCCACTTAGATTCTGTGGCATTGTATTTTTTCAATTTGGCTTCAAATTTCTTCACAAGATACGTTTTATTTAGATATTATTTAATGTAGTAAAAACAATAAATTATGATGGATAAAATATTTAAAATAAGAGAGAGTTTATATGTACTATCTTTATTTTCAGTTCGTCATGTTTATTGCAACCGTTTTAGTTATTGTTATCCAAGCGGAAATAAGTAAATAATTTTATCAAACTATGACAAAGTTTGTAAATAAATATATAGTTTAAAATATAATATTTCACAAGATACATATTTTATAAGTAAGTATTTTGAATTTATTCTGATACTTTCATATTGTGGGAGAAAAATAGAAAGAAATAATAATAATTAATTAATAACATCATATGTAATAAAAGAGTAATGAAAGAATAATAAAAGATTATTGAATATTATTTGTTATGCTTTTATATCAATATCTGTCTGCAGACCCAATTATCTCTATCAACATAAAATTAAATCTTTGTATATTAATTTTTATATATTGTTACTCAAATAATGTAATTTTTAATAGGAAGAAGCACTTTATAATTGCATACATTTATCGTACTTTTACATTATGTATTTATTACACACACACACACACACACACACACACACACAACTGCAATTGTAATTAAAATTTGTCTCTTTAATACACTTCCACATACGTACTAGATATAACACTACATAAAAAGCATCAGCTCAAAACATAAAAAACACAAATCTAATTTCTTATAAACACATCTGTTTTGAGTAAAAACAAAAATACACCCACTACTCGTCCAGTTTCAATGAATAGTAATGCATAAATTGGAGTAGATTGATTACTTTAATATCCTTAAGTGCCTTAATTGAAATTATCTACTAAATTATCTACTACAATGTCAGCATTCGATACAACTTATACAATCAACTGATCAAGAAAAGTACAGTTTAAAATAGAAATTGTACGTGCAATGGCTAAAAGTATTCGTACGATTTTAATGCCATTTTTAATATTAAGTTATGTTTTTGGCCTAAGAATTGCTAATTTATCTAATCATTTAAAACTATGGTTTAGTGTCATATATATGCTGTTAGTTTGGTCGATTTATTATTTGCTTTCATCATCTGCATTGGTAATTTCTATTCTTAAATTGTATTCCATCGAAAACAACATTTTCTATTACATACAAATCTTTATATCCTTATGGACAATTTTGTTTGGGATATACCATAATAAGGTAAAAAGACGTTGCAATTTATGTAATTATTAATAAGCAATTGTTGAAATACATGAAATTATTATTATAAATTAATATTTATACAATAATTTTTATTTATATTTATATAATATAAATTATTAATAATAAACAATTTTCTGCCGTATCCATTTACACAATTAACTGCATTATATTATATCATATATAAAAATTAAAATTTATAATAAACATTAAATTCTATCTTTATTTAATAATAAAAACAGCCATTAAAATACAAAGTTTTGATGTATTATTATAACATTTAGATATCATAAACGTTAATAAAATTTTTTCTCAAATATTTATTAAAATTATTCATTCAAATATGTGAGAATATATGTATAGAAGTAACAAAATAATAGACTCTTATACCTACATATGTCCATAAAATATATAATATGCACTATTAGAAATAAGATCAATATAAATGTGAAATTTTCATATAAATAATAATTTTTCTATTTCGCATTTTTGTAACAGAAATTCCAAAATTGTTTGAAAAAACTTGATATTGTTGACAATACATTGCTTAAGTTAGAAACAACGACAGATTATGATAAACTTTGCAAAAAAACAGTAAAGCTTGTCTTAGGATGGTTCGTCATACTCATATTAACTATATACTATTCAGCTTCATTAATGAAAGATGAATATGATTGTGATATTACAACAGCTATACTTTTCATCTTTATACGAGACTACATTTTTCACATTAATCTTATTGGTGATTTGACTACTGCAATTATCCTTGAGTTAGTACATCTTTTTACATATACTTATTGCCACATTAATTACATCGTAGTTATTTATATATCAATCAGTAAAACTATATTATAATGCATAAATATTCATGATTTCTGAAATTTTTTAAAAATGTCAGTAAAATATAGCTACATTTTGCAATTAACAATTTCATTTTCCATCTATTTTCCTTATATTTAGATACACAGGACTAAAGTTTGATCAAATCAATAAACACCTTCAAAATTTAATAAAAAATAAAAAACACAAAATAAAACGGGCTTGGGAAAATTCTACCGGACACAGATTTTCGAAATTAAGCAGCAAATGTATAGTATGGATCGTTATGTAAGAAATTTAACATAAATCATAATAATTGTGACAATATCACAAAACAAATTTAATATTTACGTAAGAAGTAATATAAATACATGTAGAATTAAACCCTACATTTTTACGTGCATGTTTAGACATCTTCATTTAGAGTTGCGCAAAATATCCTGCGAAATAGATTCAATATTTGGAACACAAATGACTTTTAAAATGGCATACTATTTTGGTTGCATAGTGTTTGACTTGCGAGAACTTTTAAACGCAGTACTTATTAACAATCATGTGAAATCTAGAATATTGGCCATCACTGTGCATTCAGTCTGGTTTATTCATAATGTTTTCAAGTTTTTGCTCATTAATTATATGTGTGAAACAGTCACCTCCAAGGTATTAAAATTACATTTAATTTCAGAAAATACAAATTTGTAATTTATTTATAAAAATCAAATCAATTTAAAATCTAAATTAGAAGCTTCTTTAATTACATTCAGTATATTATTACAATTTCAGGCAATTGCAACAGCAGATTTATTAAATAGATTATTATATTTCACTTCTGACATTGAAATTCGTGAAATCGTAAGTTTCAAAATAAAGTTGGAATATTATTGAAATAAATATTTAGTGTAAAAGCAGAAATAAAAACCAATTAGATTTGCATTAAAAATAATGCATTTTTAATACAGATTTCACAGTTTTCATCACAAATAGTTTATGCACCACTTCGATTCTGTGGAATCGGATTTTTTGAATTTGGCTTTAAATTTCTTCGACAGGTACGTTATATTTATCATATGATTGCAAACTACAAATAATCAAATTGACAAATATTTAAAAAAGTGCTTACACACTATCTTTATTTTTAGTTTATCACATCTGTTGTAACGGTTGTAATTATAATAATACAAGCACAAGCATAAGTGAACTGCAGCAAAATTTATAAAAAATAGTTTAATGATAAACTATGTATAGCTGTGATCAATTGCAACGTAGTCAAACGGGATGCTTCCTATTGTTGTACTGACGGTAACTTTTATATGTCTAAAATGTTATTTTAGATATGGTACAAAACAGAATGTAACTAGTTGCAATTACAGTTATTGATTTAGAAAAGATAACTAGTTACATAAGTAGATATGCAAAAAAGAATCTAGATACAGTAACTATATACTTATAAGATACCTTACAACACTGATAATTATGACGTGATGTTTAATGTTTATAGTTAATTAAACATTAATTACGGCGATTTATCTTGTGAAATTTAACATTATAAACATCTTCACTTGAATTTTACAAATAAACCGGAATTAAAATATATGGAAAAGTGGACTTAAAATTTGCAATCTAAATGACTTTTAAAATGGCGTGCTATTTTAACTGGATAGTAATTGACTATATGTATAGTTTAATCCGCAATAAATTTTCATAATTATGTAAAATCTAATAAAATATAGCATGTTGTTCTATATTATTATGGTTTTTTTTTCATATTTGCAAATTTTTGCTAATTAATTACGTGTACAAAACAGTCAGCACCGTATTTATTTTAAATTTATTTTTAATAAAAATTGTATTATTAAGAGATATCCAATTTTAAATGGCTAAATTAAGAACGACTTCAATTTTATTCAATATATTCTAAATTTTAGGCAAGTGCAACAAGAGATTTATTAAATAGATTATCATATTCTACATTTGACGTTAAAGTCCGTGAAATCGTAAGTCTTAAAATAAGTTAATCATAAACATTCTCGGAAAAACCATTGAGTAGTGTCTAAATAAATAAAAATACTAAACAGAATATACATTAATATTAATCTATTATATAGATTACACGATTTTCATTACAAATGACATATACGCCACTTAGATTATGTGGAACTACATTTTTTCAATTTCCTTCAAAGGACCTCTCACAAAACTAGTAGAAACGGCCGAATTTTTAGTATGTTGAAGACAGGGACGGCGCGAGAGATGGGCGACCCGGGCGATCACCCGGGGCGTTGGCGCGGCGTGCGTACTAATACAACATTAAAAAAATACAATCAAAAAATAAAAAAAAATTATCAAAAACAATTTAATTTCTGATATATAAACACATCTGTTTCGAGTAACAAATATATATATATACACCACTACCCGTCCTGTTTCGATAAATAGTTAATGCATAAATTATACTAGATTGATTACTTTAATATCCGTAAGTGCCTTAATTGAAATTATTTTACTAATGTTACCGTTCGATACAATTTACACAATCAACTTATCAAAAAAAGTGCAGTTTGAAATAGACATCGTACGTGCAATGGCTAAAAGTATTCGTACGATTTTAATGCCATTTCTAGTGTTGAGTTATGTGTTTGGCTTAAAAATTGCTAATTTATCTAATCATTTAAAACTATGGTTTAGTGTCATATATATGCTGCTAGTTTGGTCGGTTTATTATTTGCTTTCATCATCTGCATTGATAATTTCTATTCTTGAATATTATTCCATCGAAAACAACATTTTCTATTACATACACATTTTTATATCCTTATGGACAATTTTGTTTGGGATATACCATAATAAGGTAAAAAGACGTTACAATTTATGTAATTATTAATTAGCAATTGTTGAAATACATTAAATTATTAATATAAATTAATATTAATATAATATAAATTATTAATAATAAACAATTCTCTGCAGTATCTATTTGCACAATCAACTGCATTATATTATATTATATATAAAGATTATAATTTATAATAAACATTAAATTCTATGTTTATTTAATAATAAAAACTGCTACTAAAATACAAAGTTTTGATGTATTATTATATCATATAGATATCATAAACACTAATCAAATTTTTTTCAAATATTTATTAAAATTATTCATTCAAATATGTGAGAATATATATAGAAATAAGAAAATAATAGACTCTTATACATATGTCCAAAATATATAATATGCACTATTAGAAATAAGATCAATATAAACGTCAAATTTTCATATAAATGATAATTTTTCTACTTTATATTTTTGTAACAGAAATTCCAAAATTGTTTGACGAAACTTGATATTGTTGACAATACATTGTTTAAGTTAGGAACAACGACAGATTATGATAAACTATGCAAAAAAACATTGAAGCTTGTCTTAGGATGGTTCGTCATACTCATATTAACGATATACTATTCAGCTTCATTAATAAAAGATGAATATGATTGTAACATTACAACAGCTATGCTTTTCATCTTTATACGAGACTACATTTTTCACATTAATCTTATTGATGATTTGACTACTGCAATTATCCTTGAGTTAGTACATCTTTTTACATATAGTCACATCAATTACATCTTAGTTATTTATATTTCAATCAATAAAACTATATTATAATGCATAAATATTCATGATTTTTGGAATTGTTCAAAAATGCCAGTAAAGTATAGTTGCATTTTGCTATTAACAATTTCATTTTTCATCTATTTTCCTTATATTTAGATACACAGGATTAAAGTTTGATCAAATTAATGAACACCTTCAAAATTTAATTAAAAATAAAAAACACAATATAAAACGGGCTTGGGAAAATTCTACCCAACACAGATTTTCGAAATTAAGCAGCAAATATATAGTATGGATCGTTATGTAAGAAATTTAACATAAGTTGTATTAATTGTATTAATATATATCACGGAAAAAAATTAATACCTATGTAAGAAGTAATATAAATACATGTAGAAATAAAACTTTACATTTATACGTGCATGTCCAGACATCTTCATTTAGAGTTGCGCAAAATATCCTGCGAAATAGACTCAATATTTGGAACACAAATGACTTTTAAAATGGCATACTATTTTGGCTGCATAGTGTTTGACCTGCGCGACCTTTTAAACGCAATACTTATTAACAATTATGTGAAATCTAGAATATTGGCCATCACTTTGAATTTAGTCTGGACTATTCATAATGTTTTCAAATTCCTGCTTATTAATTATATGTGTGAAGCAGTCACCACCAAGGTACTCAAATTTAATTTTAGGAAATATAAATTTATAATTTGTTTATAAAAATCAAATCAATTTATGTACTATTTATATCTAATTTTAAAACCAAATTAGAAACTTTTTTAATTACATTCAGAATATTACAATTTCAGGCAACTGCAACAGCAGATTTATTAAATAGATTATCATATTTTACTTGTGACGTTGAAATTCGTGAAATCGTAAGTTTTAAAATAAATTCATTAGTGAAAATATTATTAAAATAAATTTCATGTAAAAGTAAAAATAAAAATCAACTAGATATGCATTAAAAGTAATGTATTTTTAATACAGATTTCACAGTTTTCATCGCGAATAGTTTATGCACCACTTAGATTCTGTGGAATCGGATTTTTTGAATTTGGCTTTAAATTTCTTCGAAAGGTACGTTATATTTATCATATGATTGCAAACTACAACTAATCAAATTAATAAATATTTAAAAAAAGTACTTACACACTATCTTTATTTTTAGTTTATAACATCTGTTATAACCGTTTTAATTATACTAATACAAGCACAAGCAAATGAGTAAACTGCAGCAAAATTCATAAAAAATAGTTTAATGATAATCTATATGTAATGTTATGTATAAAATGCATTATGCAATATCATTTAGACTTGGTTCGACATCTCTGTAATAGTATTAACTATTGAGAAAATGGATAACTAAATAAATTATTAATAATAATTTGAGTAGTAAAAAAGTTAAAGATAAGTGTTCTTTAATGTTTTAATATTAATTTTACATTGTATGATGTTTTTTATAATTAAAAGGATCATTCTTTACATAAAGTTTTTTATATATAATCCATGGCCGTATTCGTACAATTAGATATTATCATATTTTACAATTTCCCGTTTCCCAAAAATCGTCAAATGAAAAGATGAATAACGATGACTTCAGACAGCGATCTTAATTTTAAAACTTGGACACTTTACATCAGAAAAGAAACGTTACGTGTTTTTTTTTAATAAGACTAATGTAATCGATTATATTTGAAAAATTTGTGTTAACGGCTGACGTATGTAAAGTCAAAATGTTTCGCTCTAATTTTATCGAATAAAATTATACAATTATATTACAACATCTTTGTTTGCTTGTTTTATTGGCTTTTATATTCTCTAGTCTCTATTTGAATAATATTCATATTTTTTGTTACATGTCTGCTGCGTGTTAAAACAGGTGACATATACATCATTTTATTTCAATAGAGTGTGACATGTAAATTGTAATAGATTTTAATATCTATAAGGACCTTAAGTGAAATTGTATACACACTATTGTTACCATTCTATATAACTTATGGAAACAACTGGCCAGGAAAAGTGCAGTTTGATCATTTTATCAACGGCGTGTGCAATGACCGAAAATATTCGAACAATTTTGAAGCCACTTTTAATAATCAGTTATGTGTTTGGTTTAAGAATTGCTAATTTATCTATAAATCGCATAAAACTGTGGTTTAATCTTTTATATATGCTGCTAATTTGGATAGTTTACTATTATCTTTTAACATCTCCATTACTACATTCTGTTCATAAATTGTATTCAATTGAGTTCGAAATATGCAAATTGCTAGAAATATTTGTAAACTTGTTGTCAATCTTGTTTGGTGTTTACTATGATAAGGTAAGTAAATATATATGTTAATAGATATAATCATTACTATAATAAACAATTCTGAATGTATTTCTACAGTTACGATATTTAAAGTAAAATATTGATAGTATGCATTGTATGATAAAATCCTTCAAATCTGCACTCCAAATCCAAGTGTATAAATCTATAGTCACTTTTTACGCATTTATACGCGTGTTATATTTTTACACATTTTATCTGTGTTTTACACGGTTAAATACATATTTTTACACGCTTAATTTTACAATAATATGTGTAAGCGTGTAAAAAATATGCATTTAACTATGTAAAACACAGATAAAATGTGTAAAAATATAATACGCATTTACATGCGTAAAAAGTGACTATAGATTTACACATTTGGATTTGAAGTCTGATAAAATTATTATTTAAAAAAAATTCTGTAAGAGAAAACATATTAAAAAATTAAAAGTTTTTGATAACGAAAGTACATTTGACATTAGATACATAAACTATGATAAATATCATTACGTTTCTAAATAAGTAATTATTTATTACCGCGTTTGCACGTCTAATTGCATTCTTTTTAGAAATTCCAAAACTGTCTGAAGAAACTCGATATTGTTGATAATACACTACTTGAACTTGGAACAGTGACAGATTATAACAAGTTATATAAGAAAACACTGTGGCTCGTCTTAGGATGGTTCGTAATAGTCATATTAACGAATATTGTAACGGCTCTCAATGTAAATGTTGAACATGATTGTGACTTTCTGATTGGCATAATTGTCGTCTCTGTACGAAGTCATTCTTTTCATATTAATATTATCGGTGAATTGATTACTACAACTATTCTTGGGTTAGTAAAACAAATACAATTTCTTAATATATGGCGTGTGTGAAGTTAGCATTCCAACATTAAAATTCCATAGTTCTGAGTTCCCGGTTCATTTTAAAGAGGTGAAGAGTTCCCTATAATTTATAATAAGTTTTACTTAATAACAATTTTTAATTTAAATTTAAAAAATAGGGTATAGTGTTAACTTCTTATCAAAATTTATGATCGAATACTTCTGAGCGGCTTAATAGCTTCTGCGTGAATATCTAGAGTTCCGAATACATAAAATAAAATTTCGTTTTATTAAAAAAATTAAAAATTTTTTTAAACCAAATTTTTAAATTTAGTGCTGTGACATTTTAATTGTTATCTTCTTTATTTCGAAAATAGCTTAATTTAAAAAATATATAAAACCAAAAATAAAAAATATCTAGACTTAAAACGAAATTTCAAAAACTAATAATAAAACATGTATCTCCTTATTTAGACATCCAACCGCGTTGAACCATAAAACTTTTCGTCAGAACTTGTCGAGAACTACAATCCAGAACCCCAGTCAGAACTATTCGTAACTCTTCACACACGCACGTATATGACAGTTATTCCACAACTTAATTATGTATATAAATTAATAAAACTAAATCGTCAGCTATAAAAATTTAATCACTATCGAAATATTCTCAAAGTTCATATATTTCTCTTTTAATAAAATTATTCATTAATTTTCTCTTATATATTTAGATACATAGGATTAAAATT
>NW_012092842.1:0-2182 GCF_000956235.1 Wasmannia auropunctata | reverse complement strand
CACACACACACACACACACACACACACACACACACACACACACACACACACACACACAACTGCAACTGTAATTATAATCTGTCTGTTTAATACATTTCCAAATATATATTAGATATACCACTATTATAAAAAATAGCAAATAAAAAATTATCAAAAACAATAATCTCTGTTATAATTTCTGATATATAAATACATCTGTTTTGAGTAAAAACAAAATAATATCCACTATACCTGTCCAATTTCGATAAATAGTTAATGCATAAATTATAATAGATATTACTTTAATATCCGTAAGTGCCTTAATTGAAATTATATCTACTAATGTTACCATTCGATACAATTTATACAATCAACTGATCAAGAAAAGTACAGTTTGAAATAGAAATCGTACGTGCAATGGCTAAAAGTATTCGTACAATTCTAATACCATTTTTAATGATAAGTTATATGTTTGGACTAAAAATTGTTAATTTATCTAATCAAAAACTATGGTTTAGTGTCATATATATGCTGCTGGTTTGGTCAATTTATTTTCTTTCATCTGCATTGATAATTTCTGTTCTTGAGTTTTATCCCATCGAGGACAACATTTGGTATTACCTACAATTCTTTATAACATTATGGGCAATTGTGTTTGGGATATACCATGATAAGGTAAAGAGACGTTGTAATTTATGTAATTATTAATAAGCAATTGTTGGAAAACATATATGAAATTATTAATATAAATTAATATTTATACAATAACTTTATTTATATTAATATAATATAAATTATTAATAATAAATAATTCTCTGTCGTACCTATTTACACAATTAATCAGATATATTATATACAAAAATTATAATTTATAATAAACATTAAATTCTATATTTCTTTAATAATAAAAACTGCCACTAAAACACAAAGTTTTGATGTATTATTATAACATAAGGATATCGCAAACACTATTAAAATTTTTTGTTAAATATTTATTACAATGATTTATTCAAATTTTATGAAGATATATGTATTTGACAACAAGATAAAAGACTCTTATATGTACTTGAAATATATTATATGCACAATTAAATTGTATGCACAAGATTATTATAACCGTCAGATTTTCAGATAAATAATAATTTATCTATTTCACATTTTTGTAACAGAAATTCCAAAATTGTTTGACGAAACTTGATATTGTTGAAAATACATTATTTAAGTTAGGAACAACGACAGATTATGAGAAACTTCGCAAAAAAACAGTATGGTTTATCTTAGGATGGTTCGTCATAATCATATTAATGACATATTATTCAGCTTCATTTTTGAAAGACGAATATAATTGTAATATTACAATAGCTGTGCTTTTCATCTTTCTACGAGACTATACTTTTCACGTTAATCTTATTGGTGATTTGATTACTGCAATTATCCTTGAGTTAGTAAATGTTTTTACATATACTTATTGTCACATCAATTACATCGTAGTCATTTATATATCAATCAATAAAACTATATTATAATGCATAAATATACATGATTTCTGGAATTTTTAAATAATGCCAGTAAAATATAACTGCATTTTGCAATTAACAATTTCATTTTCTATCTGTAACTTTCCTTATATTTAGATACATAGGATTGAAGTTTGATCAAATCAATGAACACATTCAAAATTTAATGAAAAATAAAAAACACAAAATAAAACAGGCTTGGGTGAATCCTCCTCAACGCAGATTTTCGAAACCACTAAGCAGTAAATGCATAGTATGGATCGTTATGTAAGAAATTTAACATAAATTGTATTAATTATATTAATGTCACAAAAAAATGAATACTTATGTAAGAAATAATATAAATACATGTCGAATTAAACCCTACATTTATACGTGCATATCCAGACATCTTCATTTAGAATTGCGCAAAATATCCTACGAAATAGATTCAATATTTGGATCACAAATGACTGTTAAAATGGCACTCTATTTTGGCTGTATAGTGCTTGACCTGCGCGTACTTTTAAACGCAATACTTATCAATAATTACGTGAAATCTAAAAAATTGGTCATCACTTTGAATTTAGTCTGGACTATTCATAATGTTTTCAAATTCCTGCTTATTAATTATATGTGTGAAGCAGTCACCACCAAGGTACTCAAATTTAATTTTAGAAAATATAAATTTATAATTTGTTTATAAA
>NW_012092841.1:0-474 GCF_000956235.1 Wasmannia auropunctata | reverse complement strand
TCTTTCAAGCAGAAGACGGCATACGAGCTTTATATTTTTATTTTTTCCAGGAAAAAATATAAACATATAAAATTACACGCACCTTGCTTGTACCCAAAGAGCCTATAGGCCGCGCGGGTCGCCCCTGAAGATCCAACTTCTTGTTCACTCCTAACTTTTGGTAAACCTTCACTAGCTGGGTAGACGACAGAATCTGAACGGGCTCGACCTCATGCGGCGTTTGTGTCTGAATGCCATATGTGGCCATCATGGCTTGCAATCGCATAGATTCTGCGATCAGAACGATTTGTACTACTAGGTCGGTATGAGTGCCCTGGTATACAAAAGTACAGCAGTGCTCATAAATCACATGCAACATGGGGGATATTTCTGGAGTCATATTATGTAATAAAAATAGCAGTCATTTTTCCAAATTTTAACTAGCGTGTATGTAACTCTGTACAAATTCGTGACAAGCTTAATCGAGAAGCTTAT
>NW_012092840.1:0-416 GCF_000956235.1 Wasmannia auropunctata | reverse complement strand
TCTCTCTCTCTCTCTCTCTCTCGATATAACGAGATTCTTTTCTTTCGCGACACGCGATACATGATTATTTCCGCGACGGATCGCTACCGCAAACGAGAACTTTCGTCTTGGGATTCTCGAGGAGCGGAAAACCGCGACTCATCGATTCCGCTGTTTACCCCGATTGCGATCCTCGAGGACGTCGTTAGTAAATATCCTCGGGGGAACATCGTTCCCATTCCAACTGCCATCCCATGTAGAAGAGCTTTCCCTCCTCTCTCCTTATTTTTCTCCCACATTCATATTCGAAATAAAATTTACGAAGTGAGCGTGCGCGCTACTGATATACGAGCGTATATGAACGCATCCACGAGCTCTAAATAAGAATCTGCAAGTCTAGCCGGGGTGGAGTATCTTGTAAGATAAATTTCGAGAGG
>NW_012092839.1:0-457 GCF_000956235.1 Wasmannia auropunctata | reverse complement strand
TTATTAATATCTTGTACAATATACTAAAAAAAGTTAAGCAATAAAACTCTGTATAAATATAATGACTAATCAAGAATAAGATTAGTTGTTTCGATGTAACAAAGAGAATACGGAATTGTATAACATCTAATTGTAAGATAAAAAACAAAGTCTTAACCGTTCACACGATTTTGCCGAGATCTGAGATCTACCACACATTACATTTCTTCACGCGGTTCATTCTGGAGCCGATCGGGCAATTAAAATTACGCGAAAACCCCTTCATGTTTGATAGTGATCCACGAATGCGAAATTCGGATGGGCTATGGGAAGACGTTGTAATCTGTAGTTTCAGTGCTTCCGGCCGATCCTTGTTACGCCAACAATTGGCCGTCATGCTTACCCAGAACATCTGTTCTGGATATACGGCAACCCCGGCTTGTTTTGTTTAATCAATTCTTTGTACGCGTAATAGGCT
>NW_012092838.1:0-400 GCF_000956235.1 Wasmannia auropunctata | reverse complement strand
GTGACTGGAGTTCAGACGTGTGCTCTTCTGATTTAGCAAAATTGTTCTTTCTGTGTGCGCAATTTAATATAATAAATGTTGAAATAACAAATAATTGGGAGAGTCTTGGAAAGAAATATATAATCAAATTGCAAGATTAAAGAATAAAAATTAAAATAGACAATATAATAAATGACATTTATTAAAATTAGGAAATGAAGTACAAAAAATTAAAAAAAAATTATTATTATATGTGTTTAATATATTATTACAGATTTGCCCAAGAAGTGAGTTTATCCATTTCATACGTAATATTATCATCGCTTGGAGTTAGTACCTATTCATTAGTATTCGGTGGTGTTACTATTCTCAGCGTATGTATAAAGCTCTTTAAATTATAATATAATTTTAAATAATAAAG
>NW_012092837.1:0-387 GCF_000956235.1 Wasmannia auropunctata | reverse complement strand
TCTTTGGCACAGAAAGCCGACGCACAGCTTCTCGCGCCACAATCTCCACATCGACTATAGTTCGATTTAATCGAACATGAAAAACATAATTAGCTTCTAATAACTTCGTGCATTGTTCTTTTTTTTAATAGTATAGTTTATGTCATGATGGAAATCATGATTCAGCAGCACCTGCATCCTATATGACTACGATTTCTATGATTACAACATTCAAACATGGGATCTATATTAATAATGGATATACATGTTTGTAAGGTTTTCTTTAAAAATTAAATGATGAATTGCAAAGAGAATGAAGATTTTGTTGTATATGATTTATATGAATGAATTAACGTCTGTCTGTAATCTGTCTCTTATACACATCTCTGAGCGGGCTGGCAAGCAGAC
>NW_012092836.1:0-414 GCF_000956235.1 Wasmannia auropunctata | reverse complement strand
CATATAGCTAAAATTGTTTTAATACATATATAAATGTAACATTATTTAAAAAATCAGCACATTACCAAGAAAAAAATTTGCGTTAATGAAACTTTTCTTATACTTTTAATATTTTATAACAGGAATATAAATTTGTGAGAATCACTGTTGAGCCATGTTTACGAATAGTTTCCAATGGTACTAATATGACTGGAAAATTCAACAAGAAGTTAATCTCTTATTTACCTTTCCTCTTTTTATCTCTTTACTTTTCAAAAATACTTTCAAATGGAAACTGTGCTTTATTAGACGAAAATTACGAATTAAAAAAGCGATTCTTTGGAAAGAATTTTGTTTTCAACTTATATTTCTATAAGAATCTTTATTAATAATTTGTTATCAATGTAATGGTAACTTGCGTTTGTAAGATGGAAA
>NW_012092835.1:0-619 GCF_000956235.1 Wasmannia auropunctata | reverse complement strand
TAAGCCGCGAGTGAAAAGTCCCAAGATCAAAAGTTGTACGTAGTAAGTTTTCTCAATCAGTAGACGAACACGAAAGAGAAAAGTGATCACAGATTGTATTTTTAAAGGATTCATTTTCCGTTATAATAATCGGTAAGACCGTTACAGACGTGCGCAATCTTTTGTTCTTTGCAATTCGCATTTTTATTTGAAATAACTTACCATCAGTTCCTGTTTATTAAAGAAAAATAAATTTCTGTACTTTTATTTAATTTAACTCTTAAATAATTCTAAAAATTCTATGTTACTACCACATATTTTAATTATATGATTTTGAATTTTAATTATATGATTTAATTGAAACTCAAAGACATTTATAAATATTGGATCTGACATTACAAAGCATTTTATTTTATCTGCTTTTCTTATTCACTTTATTCCTTACATTAAGGATAGCTAAAAGATTTTGTAACATGCTTGAGAAGCATTTTTACGATATTGGCAGTTGCGATATTTTGAAAGCTCGCTGTTATATCTGACATTTCTCTTTAGCTTTCTCTTTTTCTTCTTATCTTTTTATTTATCTATTGTGTTAAATTTTGAAGTTTTTATTATTTGTTCTTGAAATTCAAGTTAATAT
>NW_012092834.1:0-1033 GCF_000956235.1 Wasmannia auropunctata | reverse complement strand
ACAAATTTATTTTAGAAACTAAATTGGAATAGTCAAGAATACATCAAAAATTTATGCAATTTGACATCATTTTGATAAACTAAAATTTGATTTTATTTTGATATCATTTTGATGTCATTTTGATCTTTCTGTTCTCCTTGAGGTGTTACAGGAAGTCGTTTATTTAATAAAAATACTGTTTTTCTAATAAAAAGGCGTTTTTCTGTTTACTTGATCACATAAAGTTATGCTGGATACGCACAAGACGCGGCAACGCCTTGATTTTCTTTTTTTTTATAAAATAACAAAAAATTAATTAGCTACATCCGTACAGCAAACGTTAGCATAATGTTAATACAGCGTCATCTGTGCATCCGGCAATATGCTACGATAAATTGCTATATCAACTTGAAGTGGGGAAAAGGGCATAAAGATAAAAACTCTGGTTATTGTGTCAGTAGAATTAATACTGCAGTGGAAGCGAGATATTTGTAAAATCATTATTTGTTTTTCGCGATACGCGCGCGCTGCATATAATTTTAATATACAGAATATTAATTTATGCGTCAAATTAATGAAGTTTTCATATATCAAACTACGTGTTATGTAACATGTAAATCTACACTTCTGAACAAAATTAAAGCATCACTTACTCTACCCTCCAAAAATAGGCAAAATTCAAGAGAGTGTAACTTCGTCAAAAATGATCATATCGAGATGATCAAAAGGCATTTTACCGCTTAAAATCTCTACTTTCCAAATCGGTACTTCAGAAAACGATCCTACTGATCTTTCATGGAATTACACGGATAGAAAAGGAAACCCGACGAATTTCAAAATTTTTTACGAACTTTGACAAGTTCTATGGCGCGAATAAAAAATCGCATGCAAATGCAGTTTACAGCTTTCGAAAGAGTGAATCTTTAATTTGCGTTTTTGTTGAGCATTGTACGATTTTTTTCACCGAGTTATTCAACATTGACGCAAAAAGGACCATTTTTGTTTTAATGTTGAATAACTCGGTGAAAAAAAATCGTACAACACTCAACAAAAA
>NW_012092833.1:0-437 GCF_000956235.1 Wasmannia auropunctata | reverse complement strand
ACACACACACACACACACACACAAAATATGCATATGTGGGATCATTTCAAAGAATAAATTCACTCGTTATTTGAAGTGAATCTAAATAAATTTTTATTTCTTATTCGAAGTAAACTGAACAATGGGTAAATATTTAATCGCCAACAGTAGTCGAAACTATACATTGCAAGTAGCCGCACTATAAATAAATGTTTTTTTTTATTTCTCACGACTAGTTAAATGACGAATAAATATTTAATTAAGTATCAGGATAAACCGAGGAATGTTACAAACAATTAATATGAGATAACGCCAATACGGTCAAAGCAGATCTTGGTATACTCGATAATATTCTAAAGTGTGAATCTTATAATTCATTGGTTCAAATAACCGCGTGCCGCATGTCATCGAACTTTCAACGCAGCTCAAAAACCGAATAGTACGTAATATCACAATTA
>NW_012092832.1:0-346 GCF_000956235.1 Wasmannia auropunctata | reverse complement strand
GCACAGCTGTCACACGGCGCCCGCAAAGGCGTCGCCAACCTTAACCTCTTATAGTCGGTATGTTATATTCATGCAGCGCCAGCAGTGGCAGGCCACGCCAGCAGATAGATAGTGATTAATTAGTCGTTAGCAATAATTAAATAATACTGCTGTCGCTCCACTCCGCGCACTAAATCCTTGTAGGTTATCCTCCCGGTAGTACCAAAGTCCAGAAAAGCACGCGGCAAGAACCGCCTTCTCAGATTCACGTTAAAGAAAAAAGCCACTCTTACTTCCAATGTACATTTTTCACAATTAAAAGTATTTATATTTCCGCGTTATATTCCTGTCTCTTATACACATCTCT
>NW_012092831.1:0-342 GCF_000956235.1 Wasmannia auropunctata | reverse complement strand
TATCAACGAGTTACAATACTCTTTTACTAGTAACTTGTTGCCGATTTTCTTAACAACTTGTTCCTATTCTTTTCTTTAATTAATTTTCTTTAGTTAATTTGCTATATTTATATTTTTGGTACAATTTGGTATTTTGTTTTAAAACGCATTTTTTACTCAATTTACACACGTGCGCATACACATACACACACATACACATTCATAAATTTATTTTTAACATTTTATATTTATATCTTATTTATATTTATTTATTTCTTCAAAATTCATATCTTTTCTATAGAACTTTTTAACCGCATAAAACAAGAAATATATATATTTAGAAATATATATATATATATATAT
>NW_012092830.1:0-485 GCF_000956235.1 Wasmannia auropunctata | reverse complement strand
TGCGTATATCTGTCGTCTTGTATTATTTATTTTTATTTGGTAAAATATTTACCCGCTTATTCTTTAACAAGATATTTAAAAATAAAATGCGAAGAATCTAATTTAACTCAGATTATTTATACTATTAAATATTTAAATAAATTATGAATGAAATATAATAAAAAAACAGCATTTCTGGTAAATATTTAATTAGTGATTTTATTACAAAGAATAAATTAATTGTTAAAATTGAAAATTTATGATTAAAAATTGTTAATATTATTAAAGTAAATATGTATATTGAGGAAAGAAAATATATAATGTGGAAAATTTTCCTCTAATATTGCGTTAATTTATCGATCTTATCTTTCTTAGCTCTGATGAATTTCAAATACGTTCGATGTATCGTTTGACCGAATCGCCGTTCGCCGGAAATATTCTTTATTCTTGTCTCGCATTATTCATTCCATGCGCATTGTCATGTTGTTTTGCATTCGAGAAAATCC
>NW_012092829.1:0-339 GCF_000956235.1 Wasmannia auropunctata | reverse complement strand
TGTTTTTTAACACTTTGACTGTCATGTCATCTATATTTGAGTGACACATAAAAAATTCGTCGAAACATAGGTTCTGTCATTTATTTATGAGAGAGAGAGAGAGAGAGAGAGATATTTTATCTCGCAAAGCTTTAGCGCTAAAGCATTTTCTGTAACTAGAGATAGTAATAATGGGAGGTTTAATGACGTTTCTATGATAAAAAAAGTTGCATTTCTCGTTATTAAATTGTCGTTTTCTTTTGACAATTACATTAGATCAATTAGATAAAGAACAGACGTTACAAAGAGAAAGAGATTATAGAATAATTTTTATATTTCCACTATTATAACAAATATAAT
>NW_012092828.1:0-796 GCF_000956235.1 Wasmannia auropunctata | reverse complement strand
AGTATCAAATTTCTTTCGACTTATTCTTGACTGATTTCGACTTATTTTTGTTATTATTTTCATTGGTTTTATGCGTATTTTTGCCACGACTAGCTTATTGTCGCTATACGTATCTGCACTACGCATTGTCCGAACATCCAGGAGAGAGTTCAGAGATCTTTTGTCAATCAATACGTGATCGATTTGGTTGCGTGTTACTCTGTCTGGTGATTGCCATGTATATTTGTGGATGTTCTTGTGCAGAAAAACGCATGCCACCGATGAAGAGATGGTTGGCCATGCAGAGATCGATCAGTTATTCACCGTTGTTACTGCGTGCTTCTCCGAGTTTGTGGAAGCCCATTATTTCAGCGAGGTTATTATTGCTGCCAACTTTTCCGTTGAAATCACCCATGACAATTCTAATGTCCTTTCTATGAACTGCAGCGATTGTTGATTGCAGTTTGTTGTAGAAACGATCTTTTTCATTGTCGTCCGTTGCTTTTGTTGGTGCGCATTGAATGATCGTTATATTGCGATTTTTGGTTCGAAAGCGGGCGGTAATTATTCGATCTGAGACTGGGTTCCATTCTGTTAGTGTTCTTTTTATTTCGGTAGTCATCCCGACCCCGTTGGTGTGAGCGGTTGAGTTGCTCGAGAATATCATGTAGTGATTGTCTGATGTTATATCACCGCTATCCTTCCACCATACTTCGCTAAGGCCCAGAATTTTAGTTTTGCAGCGAGTCATTTCCTTGAATAGTTGTGCTAGTCGGAATGCCTGCGCCAATGTCTGGATGTTGCCAATTCGTATGCC
>NW_012092827.1:0-327 GCF_000956235.1 Wasmannia auropunctata | reverse complement strand
GTTATTGGAAGATGTATGGGATTCAATACGTAGCGCGCGCGATGCGCGCGCCTCTTATGTACTAGTTACTGTATATAATAGATTGCCTTAAAAAAAATTTATGAAACAAGGACTAATTTTACGGCCGGCAAAGGTGAAACCCACCGTAATGGAGAATATATTGAGAAATTATAATGTAATGTGTTGACAAAAAAGATTTTAGAGTACAATTCCCAAAACTTTAGAAACGTAATCTAATACATAATATTAATATAACATATATTATAAAATATCTCGTATAAAATATACAAAATATTACTTAGCGTGTGCTTAACACCGCAAGTTAGC
>NW_012092826.1:0-433 GCF_000956235.1 Wasmannia auropunctata | reverse complement strand
TTATTTGAAACATCCATGTTACTAATTAATGTCACATCATAATTTATATCTGTACTGTCGAAACATTATAGTTTAAATAATCTTTGATCTGACATTATAACGTACCTATTAATTACATTAATATAATTTATGCAAGTTTATTCATTAAAATTTCGATTGAAAAAGGAGACATTCAAAAGCCTTAGGTATTATTATAAATATTAATACATAATTATAAATATTACATATGTATTTATGAGTATTAATACATGAGCATTAATAATTGTGAATATTATATGTATTAATATTCATTAGTTCAATTAATTATGATGGTCTTTTCGTAGCAGTCAAATGTGTAATAAATTGCTTTAAAAATGTGTAATAAATTGCTACTGTAAAGCGTAACTATCACTTCTAACACAAAGTCTCTCATGTCTCTCCTGTTTCCCCAGTG
>NW_012092825.1:0-317 GCF_000956235.1 Wasmannia auropunctata | reverse complement strand
GCGTGTATAACATCGGGTAAAGCTGCAAAAAAGAAAGCAGGTACAGAAATTGAATTTTAATTCATTCCATGATCTGGAAACACAATCGAGGAAAGGTTTTATTTATTTTAATAAATAAAAGATTTTTTTATTAGTAAATAAATGCATTTAATTTCAATATATTTGTTACATATGTTTACGAGTATAGATAGCGTACAAAAAAGGGCCGAGATCTCGGAATACCGGTCTCGAAAAATATAAAAATAAGTTTTTATCAAAAACTGTTTCAGATAAAAGTTACAATTACAGTTTGAAAAGATCTATTTACTGATTTTATT
>NW_012092824.1:0-489 GCF_000956235.1 Wasmannia auropunctata | reverse complement strand
GACGTAGGTCGCGCTCCAAAATTTGCTCAACCGTCTCGATACATCCGAGATTCTCTTTTCACAGTTCATTTGAATTTGATAGAAAATGATGTTGTAAAGAAATTATTCAAACAATCTCACAAAATTTGTCACATGCACACAGAGTGTAATGTTTCTTTTTCGAAATTATTCGCAATGTTTCTTCTCTTTGCAATAAGTCGCTTTGATGGAAAAACGCGTAGCAGCATGTTTACAACGGAAAAAGAAATCGTGTAACGCGACTCGCGCTTTAATATCTTTCTCGAAACGCGGTTCCGGCGCGGCGTCGATGACGTCGACTGTTGATTTTCGCGCAAATTTTGGTGCGACGATCTCGCTCCTCAGGAAATTGCATAAGAATATTTTTAAAAATTTTTTTTTAAAACTGAAGCGCGTCCGCATCGGGAGAATCAACGGGGTGCTCGGGATTCGCCCCCGCGTGTTGGCAATAAAATTTTTCTCCTCGCATCG
>NW_012092823.1:0-685 GCF_000956235.1 Wasmannia auropunctata | reverse complement strand
AATATACAAACCAAATTGCAACACAATACATTTGTAAGACATAATAATACTAAAATGACAATATTTCAAGGACAATAAAAATTTATATCTATATACATTAATTATTCTTTATATTTTGTTATAATATTTATTAACAACCACCCATTTAATTCTTACATCCTTCTGATATCCTTTAAATTTCCCGCAATTTGCCACACGGGGCGGGGCTAAAGCCAACTTCATGTTGGATACATAACCTTATGGGTGAGAGGGGTGGTGGGACGGGGCAACTAGCGGTCCATGATTATATAGTCAAAGTACGGGCCAAAGACATTCCACCTCCAAGTATCTATATACTCAAAGGTTGACGCGTGATCGCGTCATCATAATTCTTGTTGTTCAATGTCGGATGCATATGCATGGAAGTAAATTAACGATCTGATTGTTCTCAAGCCTTTTATTGTGTTTTATAATACGAATTATGGATAATACTATGGAATATGAAGAGAGCAATGCTGATTGGTTGTTGTAATCAAGTTACATATCTTTATACTTTATTGTAGATTTAATTATTGTATGTAGTTATACAGTCGTGGTCATTTAGGTTGCGACACTTTTTTCTTGATGGATTTTGGAACGCTCAAATATTACATGAATGTGAATCACTGCATCTAGTGAGCTAGAGTGAGGGTTAGAATATCTGTCA
>NW_012092822.1:0-825 GCF_000956235.1 Wasmannia auropunctata | reverse complement strand
TTACAGTAAAATCGAACACTGCAATTTCGTTTACAATACGGTTTACAATAACAGTAATGTTAATTATATAAGGTATTTTAAATGCTTTAGCATTTCGTGGATGCTAAATAAAGTATATTATTTAATTAATAGATTCCTCAGAATCCCCAATAAAAGCATTGGCAATAGCTCTCATTTTCTCCTCGATATCATCGTGTTTCTTAAACTTAAACTAAGCTCGAAGGTAGAATTTTAATATGGGAGTGAATGCAAAATTGAAAATATTTGTAATCATATTCACAAATATATTCATTCAAATTGCATAAAAAGTAGGTATTTATTCAAATTTTTAGGAATATGAAAAAAGTAGTATTTATACTTATATTCATATTCATTATTTATTAATTCATCATATATTCGAATATTGGATGTATTCATCGAGCACATTAAGCAAATTAAGAGCACATTGTAGATCCATCTTAACACGTTATACCGCAAAAAATGTAAGTCTTCATGCAATCATGCACGCAATACCGCGCCCTGCGGAATGCAACGAAATTGCTCTTTCCTGCGTTTTTCCGGTTATAGCGTTGCCATATTAAAATTTGCAAAACTAGAACTTACAAACCAAAAACTTCGGACGTTTCGTGTGCAACCCCGGGACGCATATATATATATATATATAAATATATATATATATATATATATATATATATACACTATATATATTGTATATACAGGGTCATCGAAAAGTATCGGACCCCCCTAATATCTTCAGTTAGAATGCAATTTGGAGAAAATGTCCAATAGCAAAGTTGTATGGTTTCAAGCGAGGAGTAAGATGAT
>NW_012092821.1:0-307 GCF_000956235.1 Wasmannia auropunctata | reverse complement strand
GCAATCGCGCGACTTTTGAAGAAATGAGAAATGCAAATTGAATATATAGCGATTTAAATAGCGAGAGTTACATAATAAGTTAACGTTTAAGCTCTACGAAAAGTTGCATTAATAAAATTAATACTTGCCAAAGAAATTATTAAAAAAATATAGCTATTATTATACATTATATAAAAATTGTATATGTCGAATTATATATTAGAATAGATCGTCATTGATTCTATTCCTTAAAATTCAACAGATTTTATTTCAAATTATCTATTTTTACACATATCATTGTGAATAGCTAAGATCGGAAGAGCACACG
>NW_012092820.1:0-402 GCF_000956235.1 Wasmannia auropunctata | reverse complement strand
GTTTACTTGATAAACGTTACCAGTTAGTACCACAGCATACATTATGAATAAATACATACATTTAGTACATTTAAAAAAAAGTTTAGTACTGCAAAAAATGATAGGCTCTGAATAGAATATAAAGTGTGACCAAGTTAACAAGATTAACGAAAAAGAAGAAAGCTAAATATTTACCAGGAAAATGACGTTTGTGAATAAGCTATCGTGTTCTAAAGTTAACTCGCAATTGCAACGATAATGCCTTGCTTGTTGTAGTCGCTTGTAATAAATTCGTCGTTTACGAAAATGGGTGCGTAAATACACACGTGTATAAGAGAGGTGCGAAAAGAAGCATATAACATAATGCATACCATATCATCTAACTCAAGCTATTACAATATTTAATATAAATATTATAATATT
>NW_012092819.1:0-1275 GCF_000956235.1 Wasmannia auropunctata | reverse complement strand
AGAAAAGTGCCTCACAAGTAATAAAACAGATAAGTAATAATATGGATTCGATATAGTAAATCAATAAATTCAATGTGTGAATCGAATAAAACATTTTATTAGTAACAATTATTCGTAGGAGTGATCACTAAAGAAAATTTCTAATGTAATTGCTTATAAATTGTCTGCACATATGTATGTATATACGTTCCTATCGTCTTACATTTCATTGAATCCAACCCAAAACAAAAGTTGCGCGGCGATACCTGCGCGAAGACTCAGTTTTTCGATGAGTAGACCTACCGGTTATACTGTGGTACCGACAAGTTGACAATCAACTTCACTGGTCTTTAAATATGTGATGTGGATTTTTAAATGGACAGATCATTGGTCCTTATTTCTTCAATCGTACTGTTACAGATGAAAATTATTTAAATTTGATTCGAAACAGACTGCCGGGGCTGTTACAAAATGTTGACCTCAACACGCGACTATAAAGATGTGGATTCAACATGACGGATTATTCCCGCATTGTAGAGACTTTTTAAATAGACGTTATGCACATCGATGGATTGGTCGTGGTGGATATGTCGCCTGGCCTCCAAGATCTCCGGATTTTACACCTGTTGATTTTTATTTGTGGGGCTATTAAAAATATTGTTTTCCTAAATCCGCCAATGACGAGAAATGATATGAAGATGCGAATAAGAAATGCTTGCCGCAATATTCCACGTAATGTATTATTGTCATTGGAAGATCATTTTCGCAAGAGAGTAAGACTATGTCATGAGGTTAACGGTGTCAATGTTGAGCACCTATTAAACTGAAATTACAAAATTCTTTTTCTGTAACATCTCTTTGTAATATCTCCTTAAGGGAGAAACCTGGTTTTTAGAACGCTGAAAAAGAGCTGATTTTTGAGAATTTTTTCTGAACAAATCATGATGTCGATCTTTTTAAAACTTTAAAGGTAATTTGTCCTATATTTAGACAATACAAAATAATTTTTTTATAAAAAAAGAATAACGGGAACATTAAGTTATAAATAAATTTTTATTGTGCTTCGCCATCGGAGTTGTAAATTGGCGGGAAATCTGCAGCCTCCAATTCTTGCCTGAACAAAAAAACTAAAAATTTTTTGAAAGTTAATAATATTTTATCGTCGATGAACTAAAAAAAAATAGGAAAAAAGTATCAAATTGTAAAAGTTGTGGAACTTTAAACACAAAGTATAAATTTTGACCAAAAAATTTCGACTTATTCATACATAAATAATTGTTTAAACTAATTTCGTTA
>NW_012092818.1:0-411 GCF_000956235.1 Wasmannia auropunctata | reverse complement strand
GCCGCACCGACGGGCCCGAGCTTAGACAGGGAACTGATGCCGAGCGTAAATTGCTGTCAAATAAAAAAATCATTTTATAATTTTTCGAAGTGAAATTAAAATACATGTTAAAAGAAGAGAAACAAGAATAATACTGCCATTACTAAACTCGATTAAGGACCGAATGAAATTATTACATAATTTACCTATAAAATAGATTTTATTTTTGAGATAACAAATCTGATTGTTTTTTTTTAAATCGAGATTAAACTCTTTAATTAATACAGCATGCAAAATTATAAATGCATCATTTTTACATTAACAATGAGACTTAAATTAATAATTGCAGCGAAGTTCACGACTGAGAAAGTTGATTAATTCAGTAAATTCGATTAAGGACCGAATGAAATCATTAAATAATTTACCTATGAA
>NW_012092817.1:0-445 GCF_000956235.1 Wasmannia auropunctata | reverse complement strand
TTAATTACATTGTATATTTGCAATTTAAGCATTCGTAATTGCTAATAATATGTAACTTTAACGATAAGTAAATACCTATTTTCTTTTTAAATAATAAGTATCTCGAAGGCTTAGAGAATTAAAATTTAAATAAGTATAGTGAAAAAGGGCAATAATTAAATAATCTTACGCATGTTAAGAGAATGAAATATTTAAAAAAAAAATAGAATATCGGAACAATAAGACATATACCTATAAAAATTTTACAATACTTCTTTTTAAAAACACTTTAACAGATAACGTATTTAGATTTTCCGAAAATGTTTCGAAAATATCTTCAATATCCATTATTATTTTTAAAAGGAGATTTTTGAAAAGTTTTCATATCCACATTGTATATATATTTAATAAAAGTAAAATTATTATTTATTGTTTTCATTAATTAAATTAGAAAAGTTCAAATTTT
>NW_012092816.1:0-3137 GCF_000956235.1 Wasmannia auropunctata | reverse complement strand
GTGTGCTCTTCCGATCTTTCTTTCCTTATGAAATAATAGTTATTTTCATCGATAGTGAGGTTGTTGAAAAGCTTTTATCCAGATAAAAAATAATTTAGTGGAAAAGTGTTAATTTATCATTTTATTTATTTAAATATTTTTGCACAAACAAAAAAATTCCAAAATCGGCTCTCACAGTTCTCTTTAGAATTTATTTCCGAGTATTTCTGTTCAAGAATCATTCAAATCGGTTAAGAAATACGACCTATAGCCTATTTTGAACAAAAAATTTTGCGTTTGAACCACTGTGCGCCGTTGCAAATTGAGCGAGCTGGTCGAGTTGCCGGCGAAATTTACTTGTTTCCTGGACAACGAGATTTTACGTTGTCAAACGGACGCCATTAGATTTGGAGACGAGCCGTTCGGACGTGCTCCCATTCTGTAATAAGCTACGTTTTCTTACATTAAAGAGCTTATTATTTCATAAAGTTGGTCCGTTTATTTCTCCGCGGCGATTCGGTACGCGTGCGCATGCACGAGTGCGGAAACGCAAGTAACACACGTACGAGTGCGCGAGCGCGAGTTTTACCGCCCCGGGCGTAACAATACGAAAGAGAGGTTTTAATATGCAATTGAGAAACTTGGGCTCATGCATAATCTCAATCTATTGACGCACGACTCCATTCATCTCTTGATAGGAGGCATTTCGCTGGCCTCGCTAAGAGCTACGGCATCGACAGTCACGACGGAATCAGTGGATCAGTTTTTAGAAAAAATGAGACAGATCACGGCGGCGTCAAACGACATGGAGAATAGGACATTACACGCCAACAAGTAAACAGTCCAAGGAGCTCCTAACCTGCAAAAATTGCGGGAAGAAAGGGCATGTGCCAAAGAACTGCAAGGAGACGGTGATTACGTGCTTCCTTGCAAGGAGGTTGGACATCGCAGACCAGAGTGCCCGCAGCTTAAAAAGAAAGAATCCGCAGCAGGGAATATGTCGATGGCAGCAGCGGTGTCGACGGAGACGACGTCCCCGTCCACGAACCGAGTTCGTGGTAGCTGTGACAGAGCAGAAACAATTATCGATAAGTAACTCACTTATAAGAATTGTAAAATTCGGCGTATTAGATTGCGGACTTTATGCGCTAGTAGACACGGGAAGTCCGGTCTCATTCGTCAAAAGTAGCGTGTATCAGCGTTATCGTGGTAAAAATGTAACACCGTTACAGGAAACGTGTAGGAAATTCCACACATTAAATAACATGCCGATTTCCACATACGGAAAAACAAAGCTAGAAATCTGCTTGAAAAAGTGACCGAATCACATGTTTGCAGTAGAATTACAGATATTAAAAAATAATGACTTTGCATACTTTATTTTAGAAAGAGATTTCCTTGAAAAAGAGAAGATCACGTTGATTTTCAACCCGGCAAATAAGACGAAAAATAACTTCCAGTTATTGCCTCAAATAGACGTTGCGAAAGTTTCGGCTTCTGTAGAATCAGCGATCGACCACTGCCAAATTAATTTCGACCATACCATTAAATATAATCTTAAGCAATTAATAAGGAATGTAGCAGATTGCGACATTCCGCTGAAAGATGATAATATAGTGTGAGAATAAATCTTAAAGATCACTCAACGTTTGCGTTCGCGCCAAGGCGATTCGCGCACACGGAAAAAATACAAATCAGGGAAATAATAGATTATTTGCTAAAACGCGATATTGTCAAGGTCAGCTTATCACTGTATGTTCCAAATTAGTGCCAGTTCGTAAGCGTAACGGTTCTTTGCGATTTTGTGTAGATTTGCGACCTCTAAATAGCAGGATCGAAAAACAAAGGTATCCATTTCCACTTATTAAGGATTGTTTAGTTCGCTTGGGAAATAAGAAAGTATTTACGGTTTTAGACATAAAGGACGGATTCCGTCAAATTAAAGTTCATCCGGACGACACGAAATATTTCGCTTTCACGATGCCCGACGGGCAATACGAATACACACGTTTACCTTTCGGCTATTGTGAATCTCCGGCTGACAATGAGTTCCAGAAACGCCTGGTAAACATTTTTGAACCGTTGATCCGGAATGACAAGGTCATCGTATATATTGACGATGTGATGATCGTGTCGGATACTATGGATGATAATCTGAAAACAATAGAACAAGTGTTGAATTTATTAAAACAACACGGATTAGAATTAAATTATAAAAAGTGTCAATTCTTCAGGAAGAAAGTGGAGTACCTCGGTTATGTAATCTCATAGAATGGAATCACGTTAAGTCAGAGGCACATAGAGGCGATAATAAAATTCCCTCAACCGCGTAATACTCTTGAAGTGCAGAGATTCCTCGGGTTGACGAATTACTTCAGGAAATTTATAAAGAGATATGCTGCAATAGCGAAACCACTGTATAATTTAACAAGAAAGGGTATAGGTTTCAAGTTTGACGATAACTGTGTAAAGGCTTTTGAAACTTTCAAAAAGGAATTAATTGCTTATCCAGTTTTGTGGTTGTATAACCCCAAAGCAGAAACGGAGCTGCACACGGACGCCAGCGCATTTGGCGTTGCTGCAATCCTAATGCAGAAGCAGACGAACGAAGTATGGGCACAGATCGCATACTTCAGTCAAACTACAAATAAAGCAGAAGCTAAATATCATAGTTTCGAATTGGAAATGCTTGTTATAGTAAAAGCAATTGAGAGATTTCACGTTTACCTGTATAGTTTAGATTTCACTGTAATTACGAACTGCAACGCGTTGGTTTATGTAGTCAATAAGGCGACTTTGAATCCTAGAATCGCACGATGGACGCCATTGCTGCAGAATTACCATTTTCAAGTAGCACATAAACCAGTACTCGTATGGTGCACGTAGATGCGCTGAGTCGACAGGTGTTCTATATAGATGCGCTACTTATAGAAAGGGAATTAGAATATAAGCATTAAATAAATAATCACTTAAAACGAATTGCCGATGAATTAGAATTTGAAAGTAACGACAAGTTCATTGATGGGCTTGTGTATAAAAAAGATAGCGATAGGTATCGATTTTGCGTACCAGAAACTATGATTAACAATGTAATAAAAGTATCATGACGATATAGCACATTGCGGAATAGAAAAAACTCTAACGGGAATCAGGAATAC
>NW_012092815.1:0-378 GCF_000956235.1 Wasmannia auropunctata | reverse complement strand
CGACTGCATGGTAACGTCGGACACATTTCTTCCTAAGTAGTATTTATCGCGAGTTTATTCTGACATTCATTGAAATGTGTGTCAAACGTGTACGGCTATTTGTTTCAGTTATTCTCTATTTACAATGCTTTCGAGCCATTAACAACTATTCTTTATCAAGCACGTTACGAAGTCACGTTTTAATTCTACTTGTGAAGATATTTGTGAGCTGAGAAGGGGTTAACAGTCAAAATAATTTAATCGTCTTTTAAGCAACTTTTTTTTATTAGAAAAAATATGCAAGAAAAACAGCATTTTTTTAAATTTAGTCATCTTTCCCTTAGTCACTATAAGTTAATATAATAGAAAGTTTTCTTTAGAGAGAGAAAAAGAAAGAAA
>NW_012092814.1:0-359 GCF_000956235.1 Wasmannia auropunctata | reverse complement strand
CTGTAATAATTTATTATTTTAATGACTTACTTAAATGATTTACGTTTCAATTACATTTTATTTTTTAATTTCGAAGCTGTTAACAGTGCGAGAACCACGTCAATCACTTCTTCCCAGTGTAATATTTCAAGCGGTTGCGCCGCTCTTTCGAGAAGTTTTAATTTTGTCTCTTCAATGACGAAGAGTTTTTTTTCTCTTACAGAAGAACACCGAACAGTTGTAGTTTGTTTTTTCTTTTACGATTTTATTTGAGTGTTCTTATTTTTATCGGTATTCAAATATTCAAATATATTTACATGTTACATAATTAATTGTATACATTTACAATATTGCTCATCATAAAATAACAATTTTAAGCT
>NW_012092813.1:0-393 GCF_000956235.1 Wasmannia auropunctata | reverse complement strand
AAAATTGTAAGAGCGCTTCAACAGGTTAAAGCAACTGGCTGCTACGTGTATGTTATATTAATTAGCAATGGATTGCTAGCATCACGATTTCTACAATATGCTGAAGGGTAAACAATCGAGATTGTTAAATAATATAGATTTATAAAGGACGAGCAATTATAAATTTGTCAGTTATTGAAGAAGTTAATTTTATAAACGTTAACAGTTAACATTGGAAAAAGCATGATTATCACAAATAATTAAATAATTCAATAACTCAAAATACCATTTTAAAAATATGGAAATTAAGAATTAACATAAATTGGAGACAAAGAACTGGATTTTTTATGTGCTTTATCAAATAATTTTAACGATTATTATTTACATTTATTATAGAGGAAGGTCATCGATACT
>NW_012092812.1:0-428 GCF_000956235.1 Wasmannia auropunctata | reverse complement strand
AAATATAAATAATAAAATAAAAAAATAAATTAAAAATAATAAAATAAATTTTTTTTTCTAATTTTTAAACAAATTATCCAAACATCTTGACGCTCATCTGCTACTGCCTTAAAACGCAATATACTACCATTGCACAAATAAACATAAAATAAGCAACCAAAAAAGAAAAAACAAAAAACGCAAAAAAATGCAACATCCGCAAAAACGCAACATCCGCAAAAAACAATAAACGCAAAAACCATGTCCGCAATTTCTCTCCGCTCGCCGCCCTATCTTCCCTATCTCGCCCACAGCACACACGCCTCGTGACCTCCGCTTCCGTTGTATTTCTTTACCATATTCCCTCCCCTCCTTAATTCCATTCCATTTTGCATATAAGTTAATCAGTAGTTGGCGAATTCATTTACATCCTTTCTCTCTCTCTCTCT
>NW_012092811.1:0-454 GCF_000956235.1 Wasmannia auropunctata | reverse complement strand
GTTGTCAAGTCACCGAGCATTCTTTTTCCCTTTTTGAAAACAGGAAGTCAGTCCGATCAGCTGATTGTCACGGGGCGATCAGCTGACAACTGACCAGATGTTGTCGCCGAAAACATCTGGTCCCCGGATGTTTGTCATCTTGTTTATGCGAAACAAAACGCGCATCTGGTCCAAGGAAAAGATCGCTGGGAACGCTCATTTTTCCCAGTAATCGCGCAGGTTTAATGATGAGTTTTGAACAATCAGTTTTCCTCATATTAAAAGAAATACATATCACATGTCTGTAGTCTTTATTTATTATGTAAGCAATACTGAAATTTATTAAAATTTGTATTTCTTCAATTATATCTGATATGGTAGATAAATCAAGGAATTGAAACATGTTTGGTTATTAAGCCGTCCGTTAATAACTAACAACGATCCCATATACTCCGCGCGCTGCCGGCGATGGCTA
>NW_012092810.1:0-465 GCF_000956235.1 Wasmannia auropunctata | reverse complement strand
TTATTCAAAAAGTCAAACGTTTTGGCTATCATTTTTAGCCATCATCAGTGACAACTTACAATAGTTACACTTAACTCTCGCTTTTAGTTTCTTGATGTTTGTATTCTTTCACGTCTAGTGAGTGAGGAAGCAGTTACAGATATATCTCCAATAGCTGTCCGTGCAGTTGAAGAGCTGCATGGTCCAGCTGTATGTCCTCGAACTTAATAAAACACACTTCGCTTCTTGGCTACGATAAAATAAATAACAGTAATAAATAAATAGTTAAAATTAACAATGTATAAACTTAACAATGTATAAATTTAAAATCAGAGAAAAGATTAAAACTTATATATGTATATATCAACTGTACTCGTCAAAGTTCAAGCAAGTAATGAAATGAATTAAATGTAACTATTGTAAGTTGTTACACTGAAGATGGCTAAAAAAAGATAGCCGAAACATTTGACTTTTAGAATAAAGTAA
>NW_012092809.1:0-844 GCF_000956235.1 Wasmannia auropunctata | reverse complement strand
TGATTTGGACAGGATTCAGTATGATGAAGACAGTAATACTCAAGAAGTTATTCATGGCTCATCAACTATAAATGATCTGCAGGGATCTCCTCTGCAATTCAATGGTAATATTTCAATAATCAAAAACTATAAGAGCATGTAACGATTAACATCCAATCCCAGCAGTTGTGCTTAAAGATTTTCCACCGATCAAGCACTGTGAGAGTGTTCTGTGATCAATTGCAACATGGTCAATCAACACCCATTCTAAAGTTTTATGTGTGTGTGTGTGTGTGTGTGTGCGTGTGCGTGTGCGTGTGCGTGTGCGTGTGTGTGTGTGTGTGTATATTTATATATGATTACGATCCGCTGCAAAGCTTCGAAGCATTTGTAGCGTCAAATGGATCGCACTCTATAATAATATAGAGCTCTACCTCGATAATTAATTAGACTTAGAATTTATTAATTTTTTCAGGCAATAATTCTCTATCTACATCAGCTGATATTAATACTGAATGCAATAATTATCACAAACCAGATGACGTAAATGTCATTTATAATTACTGCGACTCTGACGTTGAAAATTTAAGCTCAGCTGATGATCCATTATCTGAGGATGAAGATGATAGCGATGTGTTTGAACATGAAGATAACATTAATATTACAGGTATTGTAGATAATACAATAAGCGAATGTCACAATGACTTATAATTAGAAATAATTGATAATGATGCGGTACCGAGCTCTAGCTTAATGGACAAAAATGAAAGAGACGGATTTATATCGGAATTGAGACATTGGGCAATAAAATATAAAATTTGCTTGAATGCGATTAGTGACCTTTTCCGGATTTTAAAGAAGCATA
>NW_012092808.1:0-1533 GCF_000956235.1 Wasmannia auropunctata | reverse complement strand
TTCACATTTGAGCCATTTGGTCCGAGGACTCCGACTCGTGACAGTGCTGTGTGGGTATGCGTCACATTAGAGACATTTGGTCGTTAGACACCGACTCGTGACATGCTGTGTCGTCCAACGACTCGATTTTCCGCCTAGGACTTCCAATCAAGTCTTGTCGCCTTCGACTCCGTTAGCCCTTAATGTCGGTGGCTGCCATATGCTGCCACGACCAAGGTTTCCAGCGGGGACCGCGTGGAGGAGGAGGAAGACTTGACCGCGAGAGGCTTTGAGTACGCATCTGCAGTCCTGTGTCATTACTTACCAAGCTGTTGGTGCACCATCGTTACTAGCCACTAGAGCTTGCAGCATGATGCTTGAGTTGCCTACAGCGGCGTGTTGCTTTGGCCAAAGTCATGGGCAGTAAGGCGGCGGGCCTGCTTTTGGACATTTAACAAATGTCGGTTTTGTGCCTCGTTGGCAACAGTTCTTTAATATACTTATTATGGTGGAAACCCGAATCATTTTAGCGCTTCACTGAAGAAGCCGCTCAAAATGTCCAGGCGCAGCCCGAACCATTTTGGCGCTTCACTGAAGAAGCCGCTCAAAGTGTCCAGGCACAGCCCGGGCCATTTGGCACTTCACTTAAGAAGCCGCTCAAAATGCCCAAGCCTAACCAGAGCCACTTGGCGTTTCACTGAAGAAACCGCACAAGGTAACCAACATAACCCAAACCACCTGGTGCTTCACTGAAGAAGCCCGCCAAAGATGACCGGAAATGGGGTCACTCCCTGGTGCCATAGCGCTCCTGCCCGGATTGTGTGTGGCGCTACACAACCCTAAGCGTTCACGCTCTTAGGCCATCTCCCACAAGTGAATCCGATCGGGTCGACGTCGTTAGCCCCGCGGCGTGTGCCACGACCCTTCATTGAGGGTCACGCCAAGAACTTTCGAGTCTGTACACTGAGTGCACTCCCGGACCAGCTTCACATGCGCGCCTGGAGACGGCCAGTTAACAGAGAACCTTCGAATATACATTCGGGCGAGCAGGCGAGCTCAAGCACCAGAATATTCCGAGGCCTCCGCCACCATTTATTATTTATCTTTAGGCCTGGGGTGGGACAACTCCTAGCCTTCTTACTACCCTTCATCATTCATTTTACACTACCCACCTGTAACATTTGCTATGTCTTTACAAGCCTCAGCTTTGGGGTTCGTCCCCGACCCCGGGCCCAGAGAATCCATTGTCGTGCCTAAGCACCACGTATGGGGATCAAGGGCCCAGGAGGGACGACCACCTCGGGGAGTGTTAGACACCCCGCCACAGCATAACAAACAGTCGAGATCGCTACGGAAACTATAAAGACGGTTATAAACAGTATTCGGTATTCAGGCGGCGGGAACCACGCAAATGCGGTCCCGCGCCACGCGTCCGCTTCCGAAAATCGGGAGGACGCAGGACTCAAAACCACCGTCCGCGGTCGGGTCCAGAGATCTCTTGTGACTGACATTCCAAAGAGGGACGCACGTCACAATATATATATATATATATAT
>NW_012092807.1:0-699 GCF_000956235.1 Wasmannia auropunctata | reverse complement strand
TCTTCCGATTTTTGTTTCTTACGTTTTTCTCTTTATTTCATAAAGTTCGCAACCTACATTGAGATAACATATTTTGGTCTGTATCATTAATATTTATAAAGTAAACAATATTTAGCCGTTTTAATCTCACTAATCCTTAAAACCATTATTAATTTGTTAGATATGAGGCTTTTTCAAACAGTATGTACGATCGTCTGTTATGAGTATGCTCATATTATACTCTTACAGTAGTCTACTATAAACACCATCAACCTTTGCAAAATGGAAAATAAGTCTTTTTGTTATTTTGATTATTATTTTGAATTAATAATGTAGAATTCTAACTGATAAAAACTTTTCAACATCTGATTAATTTTATTCATATATTGTGCAAACAACAGATCCATGTAGAATATGTAGAAATCAACAAAAATTTCAAGATTTGCAATTATTATTAATAATTATTTTGTGACAGAAGGATAATAACGTTTTAAATATTTATTTTTGTTAAACTGTTTCAATACTGTTAAAGTAAAAAGCCATAATTTATTTTTTATTGAAATGCTAAATGTTTTATAATAAAATGTTTAAATATTATGTGCTTTTTTTTTCTTTCAAGGTCTACATTTGACCGTTTTGTGATAAATAAGATAATTATATTTTGAATGCTTATTTTGTTAGAATATTTCCCGTTTAGATAAAAAGTATATTTTAGTTTCT
>NW_012092806.1:0-701 GCF_000956235.1 Wasmannia auropunctata | reverse complement strand
GAGTTCAGACGTGTGCTCTTCCGATCTTACCATCTCTCTGGATAATCAAACTCGTGTGGTAACTATAAAAATGCAGTTTTAAATAAAATTAACTATTAGCAAGATATAATACATATGAATTACAATGTACATGTCTAAAAAACATTGATCTATTAATAAATAATAAAATTAATATTATATTATTGACTAATTGCTTAAATTTTAGCAATTACTAAACATCCTTTACGAAAAAAACTCACCCAGAGAACATTCTGACGTCTTTATGACGTCTAAAAGACGCCCTAAAATTTTTAAGACGTCTTTTTGAATGTCTTAAAATTATCAGATAGACGTCTTTTAGACGTCATAAAAACGTTAGATGTCCCGTTTTCTGATATTATTGTCTACGTCTTATAGACGTCTTATTTTTGAATATAGATGACATTTTTAAGACGTCTCTAAGACGTTTTTGAGACGTCTCAAGGACATCAGAAAACGGGACATAAGACGTCTAAAAGACGTCTCAATGATATCATAAAACGGGGCATAAGACATAATTAAAATACGACTATAGTCGTCTTTTAAACGACTATAAGACTATATTATTTTAACAAAAAAATTTTTTTTATTTTATAATTATTACATATTATTATTTGTAGAGTTTAATTTGTTTTGCATATTTTCTATTATTATTAATTACAATTTATACGCAGGTTTATAAT
>NW_012092805.1:0-464 GCF_000956235.1 Wasmannia auropunctata | reverse complement strand
AAATGCTAATAGTTTAAACGATGAAGAATTCTAAATGCTTATTTTCTTTAAACAAGCAACAGTTTGAAGATCTTTTCGCATTTTGTGATCCCGTTCCTGATGTAGGTGTTAGAAATATTACGACTAGAGATTTAATGACCTTCTTGTGCAAGTTAAGACAAGGATTATCTGACGAATTTTTAAAAGTGATTTTCAATTATTCAAGCAGGCAAGCTGTTAGCTTAGCGATATGTAATGTCAGAAAATCACTCGGGACAAGATTTTTGCGTGAAAACATGGTTCATCCAGATATTTATTATTGCACCCACTATTCTATAATACTCTTCAATATATTTAGCATTCTGAATATTGAACGTATTGCCGAGCATTTTGAAAATTGTTTTCAAATGTCCATTCCTATCTTCTACAATTCATCTGACTTTTGTAATAATGCGAGTATCGTTTAGATCGGAAGAGCACACGTC
>NW_012092804.1:0-319 GCF_000956235.1 Wasmannia auropunctata | reverse complement strand
TTCTGAGTTCTATACTATTTTGTATTCTTATATAAAGTTTAAAGTTTTATGTTTGTATATATAAAGCTTTATTGTATGTTTTATTTTATTAATTGTATGAAGTTTTAATGTATGTTGTATTTTATTAATTGTATGTATTAATTGTATGGTTGTATAATTGTAAAAATTTTTTTCTTTTAGTAAAGATTGCATCATACATTTAAAATTGGCATGTATTTTCTCTCATCTTTTCTATTCTACTCTGTTTGCGTACAATAGTTGCACGTATATTCTATTATTATTAATGCTTTATTATATATTATGTTGATTTACTAATATA
>NW_012092803.1:0-307 GCF_000956235.1 Wasmannia auropunctata | reverse complement strand
TCTTCCGATCTCACTTGGACTATCGAACGTAAATATTTATTATTTTTTTAAATTTTATTTTACATATTTTGTCCATAACTTTAAGTGCTCCACTCAAATGTAAAAACTGTGATATTTTTTATTGTAATAATACAAACACGTTTTGTAACAAATAGAGATTAATTATTACTTAAAAGATTTTGTATTTGCATATTTCAGATAATAAAGAAACACTCGAAGCAAAAATTGCTAATAAAAGGCCACGTATTCCACTCTTTGAAAAATGTTTATCGGCGTCGGAAAGCGAACTGGAATCTAGTACAAGCGA
>NW_012092802.1:0-435 GCF_000956235.1 Wasmannia auropunctata | reverse complement strand
CATTCTGACGTCTTTATGACGTCTAAAAGATGCCCTAAAATTTTTAAGACGTCTTTTTGAATGTCTTAAAATTATCAGATAGACGTCTTTTAGACGTCATAAAGACGTCAGATGTCCCGTTTTCTGATATTATTGTTTATGTCTTATAGACGTCTTATTTTTAAATATAGATGGCAATTTTAGGACGTCTCTAAGACTTTTTGAGACGTCTCAAGGACATCAGAAAACGAGACTAAGACGTCTCAATGATATCATAAAACAGGGCATAAGACATCTAAAAGACGACTATAAAACTATATTATTTTAACAAAAAAATTTTTTTTTAATTTATAATTATTACATATTATTATTTGTAGAGTTTAATTTGTTTCGCATATTTTCTATTATTATTAATTACAATTTATACGCAGGTTTATAATTTTTGGAAATACATCG
>NW_012092801.1:0-581 GCF_000956235.1 Wasmannia auropunctata | reverse complement strand
TTGACGCCATTTATTGATATCAAGTCATTTATACAGGTAATAGCAATATACATATCACTAAAGTAAAGTTAGTTCAACATCAAAGTACAAAGAAAGATACCATTTAGATTTTATCTTTTAAAATATTATATTTATTTTGCAAACAAGTTTTTTTTTCAATGCGTGCTATTACACTTAACACCCTTGTTTTTACTTTTTTTTTTAAGTCAAATTTGTATCGATATCACGCATTTTGTAGTGTTATAACATACCTCGGATTAATGTCTATTCGGGGAGGATGTGTTTTACTCTATGAGAATTGCTCCGTCACATATTATCTCATTTTCGTGCTTTTTTTACTGAGCTCATAACAGAAATTGTATAACGAAAAGATATTGATAAAGGAGGCAATGTAGATGGATCTGGTCTTTCATCTTTCTACTAAAAGAATTATAATTGTAGTGTAATATATAAAAATTAATATAAAAAATAATTCTTTTGGATAATAATACCTTATCTGTAATATGGATTTGTCTAATAGATGGTTTATAACTGTTATGAGCCCATAGTTGTTTACACCGATTTGACTAGATCGGAAGAGC
>NW_012092800.1:0-418 GCF_000956235.1 Wasmannia auropunctata | reverse complement strand
ACGTGTGCTCTTCCGATCTGTTTTTTGTCCTTGCGGTTTTGGAACATATGTAAAATGACTCAGAATATCAGTACGCAGCCGACAACCAAATAAGTAACACAAAAGGCGATATTAGTACAAGAAATGTTAATGTTTTATCCATTGTGACAATACGATATAAGAAATGTTAAAGTTTTATCCGTGGAAAAAAGACATTAAAAATGTAAAAAAAATCGCCAAATATATTTTTTAACATTTTTATACAAAATGTTTTATAAATAACACCTCGAAAAAAACTGTTGTCTCAAATTAAAAAATTAAACCCTTGTGATATTATCTTCGATATATACAATCCTTAAAAAAATTACAACTAAAGAAACCAAATCAAATATAATTCCGTCAAAAACAAGTGAAATTAAAATATTATTCCAAGTATATT
>NW_012092799.1:0-432 GCF_000956235.1 Wasmannia auropunctata | reverse complement strand
TAAATTCACTGAAAATGTGTTACAATCTCATTGTCCACGACTGTAAATTTACATCAGATTGATGGTTAATAATAAACAAAATCTGCAAGCAAGTGATTAAGCTGGACAGCCAAGAGAACACATATGGAGAATCCATTGCACAAGATTATTAATATTATTATTATTCTTTTTCCGAAGTTAATACGATACCTGATCCAGTCTTTTCATGAATATATTTTTTTACAATCTTGCTATAAAGAGATGATTGTGGAACCTTATATAATTTGCTAGCAATATTTATCGGTGTTCCTAATTTTATTGCTTATATAGTTTTATCCATCCATAGCACTATCACGTCAAAAGAGATTCACATCGCGGTTTACAATTTCAATATGCGCATCACACGCATCACTGTCACATCACGACAGATCGGAAGAGCACACGTCTGAACTC
>NW_012092798.1:0-973 GCF_000956235.1 Wasmannia auropunctata | reverse complement strand
TTATAGAATTTGCTCAAAACATTTTGCTTCAAATATGTTTCTAAATAACTTAAAAAATCGATTTCAATCACATGCAGTAACCAAGTATGATTTTTAACATCATTAATGTATAGTTATACTATTACTCATTTGTTTATAAAAGGCTTGCCCTAGAACAGTATAGGAATGTTATATAGTTACATTTCTAATAAACCTCGTAAAATCGAGGTGTATATCGAGTGACCAAACCCGAGACTGCCGATTGTAAATCAACGTGCTCGCGCACACTGAGCCATTCGTTACCCCATCCTAGAACAGTAATAACGTTTTATTATCTATCAATCTATTTTTCTTATTCTCCTTCTCTTTCTCTCTCTCTCTCTCTCTCTCTCTCTCTCTCTCTCTCTCACTCTTTCTCACTCTCCAAGTACAACAAAGTATATTATATTTTTGTTATTTAACAATTTTTTAAATGTAAATTATGTCGTATCAACGTTTATAAAAATAAATACAAAAGAGAATTTGTAAATCATAACTCAATTACCAATTACTATCTTGATAATCATATTATTTTGCAGTACACAATTTGTACGTATATAAATCTGATAATAATTGTTATGTAAAATTACTAAGTTAGATGGAAAATTATAATGGCTTGTTATATATATACGCATACATGTTCAATTCTTTTATATTCACTCTTTAAACGCTCCTTCAGTTTGTGCTACGAAGAAGTGCCACTAAACCTTGCTGCGCATGCGTTGTGATCTTATAACGCTCGTAGAAGTTACACACGCATCACATAATTCTCTGTACCCCCTCTTTAGAGTCGATTTATAATAAAAATCAAACATTGTACATCTGACAGAAAATCGGTTCCAGCAGTGCTTGCAAAGCCTTTAAAGTGTTCAGTACATCTTTACTAACTTTGAAAACTTGGACGGAAAATAATATAAAAGATTAAAGACTGTGTTTCTTAAAGATCGGAAGAGCA
>NW_012092797.1:0-459 GCF_000956235.1 Wasmannia auropunctata | reverse complement strand
AAAATAATTCTCGCAGAACTTCTATTTTTTCTTTATGTCGACGCTCTTTCTGTTTTCTTTTTCATTTTGAATATCTCGTAATACTGCAAAAATGTTTGGAGAGTTTTGACCTTTTCTTACAATTTCTTCACTGTCCGAAGTGTCTAATTTTCTTTTTTTTACAGTATGCTGGCCTATTCCAAAGCAAACCTCAGGTTCGAGGCTATCGTCGATGCTACTAATTAATTCAAATTCTTCTTTAAATTCTATGTCACATTTTCATATCCCGATTTTTTATTATTTTTCTTTGCAGCATTTCTTCTTTGTAACATATTTTTATATCGCGGTATTCACATTGCAAAGACAAACGAAAAATTCCACATTTTCTTGTAACTTCATTACTTATAAATTCCCACATACATTTTTTATTTTTAAATGTGGAAAATGGACCTATTTCTCCAATATTTTCATAATATAATT
>NW_012092796.1:0-326 GCF_000956235.1 Wasmannia auropunctata | reverse complement strand
ATCATAAGTTTGATTTATTCGGTAGCCATTTATAATAGCGATAAATCAATCTTATGATTGGCCATTTGCGTGTCCAATCAGGACTCGTAACACCGGTCGCGCTTCTCTGATAATCTAGGACTCTAACGCTACCCAGAGGCCTAGTTTACACCGTTAAATTAATTGATACGAGTATCAGGTTGGCGCGAACTAGAGTCCTAGATTATCAGAGAAGCGCGACCGGTGTTACGAGTCCTGATTGGACTTGCAAATGGCCAATCATAAGATTGATTTATCGGTATTATAAATGGCTGTCAAATAGATCAATCTTATGATTGGCCATTCGA
>NW_012092795.1:0-426 GCF_000956235.1 Wasmannia auropunctata | reverse complement strand
CACATTACATATTAATTACAGTGGAAATGAGATCACATTTAGAAACGTAAATAGAAATACTAATTATAGTCAATATTATATCTGTTACGATATAAGTGTTTCACACATAACGAATAGGGAAGGTCAATGCACGGTCAGGATCTTAGTGCTTCTATTATTTTCTTATGTGATTTTACATACTTATACCTAGCTTCGACGAAACTGCGTGCTGTTACTTTCGGATTCAACACAATCCCTGATTGAAACAGGACTGTATTATCTGCATGTATTAAATTGCTAATCAATTTAATAACTTGATGCTCACTTGTATCTAATAAATCCCTCTTCCTAATTACATTAATAATTTTTGCAACACTATAATTACACTAATTATATAGTGTTGCAAAAAAATTAAAGTCGGAAATATCTATTTAAATTTAAGCGGGT
>NW_012092794.1:0-490 GCF_000956235.1 Wasmannia auropunctata | reverse complement strand
GGTAAAACGTTGAAATATTACAAAATTATATTAAGCTATTCTGCGATATCCGGTACATGTTTTTTCCTTCCAAAGTCAAGCAAAAATGAGCGAGTTTTTTCAAGGAGAGACAGAATATTGTAGGAGGGGAAATAAGTGGGGATAGGAAGGAAAAGAGGATTTGGGAATAACAGGAAATTGGAAAGGAGAAGGTGTCAATGTGGAGATAGCGACTGTAAAATAGGCAAATATGCGTCAGAAAGTGTCTCTGTGTCACTTGTTTGTTCAAACCACTGCATTGTGTTTTAATGTATACCATCTCTGACACTAATCTTTTATTATAGGAACTCCATTCCAATCGAATTCGTGATCGCACGTTATACGGTGATCAGAAATTACAGAAGGCGAACCAGATTTTTTCTTTATGTCCGAACGATGTTCATTAATTCTCGTTCGTAATTGTCTCTTAGTTTGGCCAGTGTAAGATCGGAAGAGCACACGTCTGAACTCC
>NW_012092793.1:0-642 GCF_000956235.1 Wasmannia auropunctata | reverse complement strand
AGACGTGTGCTCTTCCGATCTGTTTAAAATGACTGAAATATGGAATTAAGATTTACATAGAAATATCATTAGGTGCCAAGATCCAGCCTCGACCGATTAAGGCACTCTCAATTGAATTGTGTTTATCACTTACGCGGTCTATATCCTAATTATTGTTTATCATGTTTGTTATGTACACGATATAGTTAAAAATTGATCTTTGTTTAAAAAAAAGTGGAAACTGCTAAAATCAGTTAAATTGATTTCCCGACTGAAAAAAATTGAAACCTCGCAGTTTAAACTACGCAAACTGTATGACATTAAAGTTTTATACTATTGTTTGCAGATATAAGGTTGGAGGTAAGTAATTAAAAAAAAAGAGTGTCAAGTGTAACCGTGCTCCTTGAAAAAAAACTTGTATCCAAATTAAATATAATTTTTGTTAAAAGATAAATGGTATCCTTCTTTATACTTTGATGTTAACTAACTTTACTTCAGCGATATGTATATTACTAAACCGCGCTCCTTGAAAAAAAAATTGTATCCAAATTAAATATAATTTTTTTAAAACATAAAACTTAAATGATATTCTTCTTTATACTTTGATGTTAACTAACTTTACTTCAATGATATATATATTACTATTACCTCTATAAATGACAG
>NW_012092792.1:0-508 GCF_000956235.1 Wasmannia auropunctata | reverse complement strand
TTTGCATTCCTAAGTGGCGCTTGGTGCGAAAATTGTCAACGTGCACTATACATAATTATGCCATGTAACATGTGTCCCATTTGCGCTGAAGTGGATGCTGCACGGCTAAATAATGATGCACGACGAAGGCTCCTCGAAGATACCGATGACGAGGTCAACGAGGATGAACATAATGAAGAATAATGTACCGTAAGTGTATATAATTCTTATTTTTAAATCTGGTTTTCTACAGCTTGGTTAATTATATTCTTTTTTACAGTATTCGGTGAACACTCCGTATTAAGAAGAAGAAGATTGTGACGGCGGTAGTGACAGAAGTTTTAAATCAAAATTTTGTAAATATTATAAAAATTTTTTTTTACTTGTAGTAAATCAAATTTTAATTGATATTGCTTAATATTTCTTCTCGTACCTTTTACCTGTAGTTAAGATCAATAGTATTAATAATAATTGTACTTGCATGATAATAATAACGTAAACGTGAACCTTCGAGAACATGTCGGAACAT
>NW_012092791.1:0-324 GCF_000956235.1 Wasmannia auropunctata | reverse complement strand
TATTTTTTATCATAAATGTTTATGATAAAAAATACTGCTTTGTTCTGATTATGCAAAGTAAGAACAAAAAAAAAGACATAATTGACAAGGCGTAAACAGATAAAAAAGTTTTATTAAGAGATAGAAGAATTCGAGTTTCAACGTTTAAATTTAAAATTTAATTAATAATTGTAGCTATAAATTTTATTTAAATTATACAAGTTTTTTAAGATTGAAATCTCGGAATATTTTAATCGCGCGTAAAACACAATACTTACGTCGTATCTCAATAGAAAAGAAGACATTTTAATGGCACGCATATATCGTATAACTTCGTATAATGTA
>NW_012092790.1:0-711 GCF_000956235.1 Wasmannia auropunctata | reverse complement strand
TTACATCCCGTGCTTTGATTACGGTTTTTGTTCCGGGCTTCCATAGTCGGTACGCTTTAGACTCTTCTGAATATCCAACTAAAACGTATTCGTCACCCTTCGGTTGGAATTTTCCTCTTCTTTGCGCTTTGTTTAATGCTATTGCTTTGGATCCTATAGTTCTAAAGAAACCGACGTAAGGTTTGCGTTCTGTCCATGCTTCAAAGGGCGTTTTTCCGTTTAATGTTTTCGTTGCACATCTGTTTCGAATATACGTGGCTGCATTGACAGCTTCTGCCCATAGTGATTGAGGAAGGTTACCTTGTATCATTAAACATCTAGCCATCTCAACAAGTGTGCAATTTTTGCGTTCCGCCCATTTTGCTGCGGTGTGTATTCGACGCTCAGCTGATGCGAAATTCACTCTTCAGAAAATTCTTCATAGCATTCGATAGGTATTCCTTACCGTTGTCCGTTCGTAGCTTCTTGATTTGTTTGCCTGTTTGTTTTTCGACCTTCAGCTTGTAGTTTTTAAATGCTTCTAAAACATCCGAACGGTTACGTAACATCATAGTTTCCGTGTAACGTGTGCAATCATCTGTAAAAGTCACAAAATACTTAGCTCCGCCAAGAGACTCGGTTCATAGGCCCACAAATGTCCGAATGTATCAATCCCAAGACGTCCTTCTCACGATGTGTTGAGCTTTTAAATGGCTGAACATGTATTTTACT
>NW_012092789.1:0-523 GCF_000956235.1 Wasmannia auropunctata | reverse complement strand
TGAAACGCGAACGTAAAACATGAAAACATGAATATAAAACGTAAAATATGAAAACATGAATATAAAACGTGAAAACGTGAACGTAAAACATGAAAACATGAACATAAAAACGTAAAAACGTGAACGTAAAACATAAAAACATGAACATAAAAACGTGAAAACGTGAACGTAAAACATAAAAACATGAACATAAAAACGTGAAAACGTGAACGTAAAACATGAAAACATTAAAATGTGCATAAAAACCATGAACATAAGACGTAAAACAATACGCAATGGCGGGAGGAAAAGGAATAAATATCATATTTTAGCGTACATATCGCGTAAGTTTATTTACGATTATGCAACCACCAATTGTACAGTTTGAATACATTTTGCAACGCGCAATGAGCATTATGATATCCGCATCGCACGGTACCAGCGGCGTCGAGCTCGCTCAGCGAATCCACGTTCTCGTAATCGGCATCCAGGGTCTCGATGTTCGAGCGCTCTCGCTCATCGAGCAAGGCCCGCAGCCACTCGC
>NW_012092788.1:0-311 GCF_000956235.1 Wasmannia auropunctata | reverse complement strand
TATCCCCTGTGTGCCTTGTCGACTCAGTTACATTAATGCTTATAGTCCATGCACGATTTCGTTTCGTTAATCGTGCATGGATTATGAGCATTAATGTAGAAAAGTGATCACTTCAGAGTTTGAGAAAATTTCCGAGGGACAGAATCGATGACCGTGGGTGTACTTATTTCATATTTAAATAATACTATTCGAATATTCTTTACAGAAGCAAGCTATTATGCAAATAGGCGGTGATACAAACCAAAAAATCGTATCCAACATTTTGTCACACACAATGGCATATGAACTGGGGCATAAAATGTCTTGGATCG
>NW_012092787.1:0-543 GCF_000956235.1 Wasmannia auropunctata | reverse complement strand
TATTCGCCAAGTTTCGACAGGTATATAATCTGAACAATTACGTAAAAGATAATGAAAATTTTCAATATGTATATCAGTCAGCCATTCGCCGCAGACTATTATATTTCTCTCTGCAGGCATCAAAGGTCTATGCTTTTTTGTTTGCACAGACATATTGGCTGCCAAAAATTAATAATTTTGTATAAATAGGTTTTTTATTATGTGTATATTAAATACAGAATTGTTTTATTTAATTTGATATAAATATATTTTTTATTTTGTGTATATAACACAAAGACTGGCGCTAATAGCGGCCAATATTTGTCAGCGCTGTGGCAGCAATTATATAGCGCCAATGAGCAGCCGATATATACACTGGTCCAAAAAATTAAAGGATCACCTGTTCTAGCCTCTAAAAATAGGCAAACTTCAAGATAGAGCAACTTCGTCAAAACTGATCATATCGAGATGTTCAAAAAAGCATTTTACAGCTTGAAATCTCTACTTTCCAAATCGGTACTGAGAAAACGATCCTACTGACCTTTCATGGAATTACACGGATAA
>NW_012092786.1:0-411 GCF_000956235.1 Wasmannia auropunctata | reverse complement strand
GATAAAATATATCAAACTGTCGGTGTCGGTATACATGATTTACATCTTCACCGTNTAAAGATTTCATGTAATCATAAATGAAATTCATAGAGTCGCGTCTTCGATATGTCTAGAATGCACATACCCACGTAGATCGGTTTGTTCAATTTCACTTCGAGTCTTTGTAATTCAACGGCGATCAAATCCTCAGAAAAAAACGCTTCTGCTATGAAAATTCGGTTTCGCTATCATTGCCTCCGCGCCGTACCGCCCTTCTCATCGCGTTGCAAGTCGAACGTCCACGTGATTACGTACGTTCTTGATGGTTTTACCGAATACGGCATTATTCATTAATTTATACAGATTTTTCTCAAAATTGTTTCTCGCATAGGTTCTTAGCGTCGTGTTGAGTTCGATATATCCACGAAGCCA
>NW_012092785.1:12872-13203 GCF_000956235.1 Wasmannia auropunctata | reverse complement strand
TCTTATATATATATTATTTGTATAAAAGATCTGATATCAATAAATGGCGCCAAGTTAAAATTCCATAAAAATTGTTTTTCCTTCTTTAAGTCATAAATGTATATTACTTGTATGAAAGATTTGATATCAATATGTGATGCCAAGTTAGAATTCCATAAAAATTGCATTACCTTACTGAAATTATAAGTATATTACTTATATGAAAGATTTGATATCAAATGGCGCCAAGTTATAATCCCATAAAAATTACGTTACGTTATCCTACTTAAGTCACATATGTATGTATATCATTTGTATACAAAATTTAATATTGAATTTGATATGGATAGTT
>NW_012092785.1:0-792 GCF_000956235.1 Wasmannia auropunctata | reverse complement strand
TAGAGAAGCGCGACCGGTGTTACGAGTCCTGATTGGACACGCAAATGGCCAATCATAAGATTGATTTATCGCTATTATAAATGGCTGCCGAATAAATCAAACTTATGATTGGTCATTCGACGCCATTTTTAATATTTTCTAGTACTTTTGCGATACTGCCATAAGCCGGTCGCGCTTCTCTGATAATCTAGGACTCTAAGCGAGACGAAGAATAACGCGGGAATAAAACAAAACTAGTAACATTGTCTAAAGAAAAGAACTTTGCGTTTAATTTACTTTAACAGAAAGAACGGGTTCAGTTGCAGAGGAAAACAGATCTGGGAGACCTAAACTCACTTTGATCAAGCATCTCAAAGAAGAGATATCCGACCGTGCCTCCTCCACGCGGTACACCTTAGATAACGCGCCGGCGATACTTAACTTTGAAGATTCGTAACTCAGGAAGATCTCAAGCAAAAAGGGTTTGTAATCAATGTTTCGGAAACGTCTTGACACCAGCTTTAAGAATATGTAATAGAAAATAGGAGTTTCCATTTAAGATTTCAAAGTTGACCTTCACGGTGTCCTTCAAGGTCACATGAAGGTCATTTCAATATAACCATATAATAGATCACTTGATATACTAAAACTTTTATATTGAACATTTTCTTCCATAATCATTATTTTTCAAGATATTTGACCGTTACGGAACTTTCTCCCATCACTGTATATTATACTCAATATATCAAATGTATAGTCAAAAATATATACATACACTCAAATATAACTCTTTATAACTATAATTATAAAATA
>NW_012092784.1:0-337 GCF_000956235.1 Wasmannia auropunctata | reverse complement strand
GTCGCCATCGAGGAACTAAGTGTTTAGGTGTCGTCCAGGTTTTCGCCGTCGAGGAAGTAAATGTCTAGGAGTCGTCTAGGTCTTGGCCATCGAGGAAGTGAATATCTATGTGGTCGCTGTCGAGGAAGTGAGTGTCTACGCGTTCGCTGTCGAGGAACTAAGTGTTTCGGTGTCGTCTAGGTCTTCGCCGGCGAGGAAGTGAATGTCTACGTGGTCGTCGACGAAGAACTAAATGTCTACGTGTTGTCTAGGTCTTTGCCATCGAGGAAGTGAATATCTACGTGGTCGCCGTCAAGGAAATGAATGTCTACGTGGTCGCCGTCGAGGAACTAAGTGA
>NW_012092783.1:0-460 GCF_000956235.1 Wasmannia auropunctata | reverse complement strand
TTCAGACGTGTGCTCTTCCGATCTAAAAAATTATTGTCCTATACTTAAATATAACCACTTTTACAACTTCTAACGCACGCAAGAAACCGAAACTTATATACCTTATTCTTAATTCTAATCCGCATGACCAATAACTTGCTTTCACACATATATATGCTCGTTAGTTTTTTACACTAAGACACTACCGTCTCCTGATTACTCCTGTATGACATTGTTCTTATTTTTGTTATTCAGTTTCTATTATATATATATATTTTTTTTTTGACTACGTTATATTTTCTAGCAGCGCCAAGTGTTTTAACACATAAAAAATTATTTTATTAAAATTAAATTTTTTAATTTTGTATTGTTACCTCTTTAATTTTTTGTGATAATACTTTGATTGAGTAAGGTAACGCAATTTTGTTATGTAATAATATATTGAAGAATAAAACAATTACTACCACTTGAATAGCAATCA
>NW_012092782.1:0-597 GCF_000956235.1 Wasmannia auropunctata | reverse complement strand
GCACCGAACCAGTCACAGGAACCTTAAAACATAAAGAGAGAGCGTTAACAATCATTTTGAGTCACAAATTCACGAGTTAAATATTCACCTTTTAAGTTTTGCCACATTAAAGCCGATGGGTTACCTGAAAATGAAATATTAACAATAGTTAGCCACAAATAATATGATATAAGTTGGTTTTAGTTTGATTCAATTTGTTCTACCACTTTTTTATATTGAGAGAAGCATTTTAAGAGCATTTGATAAGTTTGTACCACATTTAATGCGAGGAAAGTCAATTAGTATTAATTTCAGTGGTTTCCACCACAATTTGTCACAATATATTTTGTTAACATCATTTTTAGTTTATTTCAGACGAATGTACCACATTTCGCCACAATTCTGAGCGTTATAGAATATTTAATGTAATTCTCTCACAATCCGCCACAATGCGATACCCGGAGGTCGAGACGGCGCTCCGGAGATAAAACGCGGTCTCTCGGAAGATAACCACCACAATCTAATGGTAAATGCGAGTCGGTATGGTAAAGCCACTCGGGAGGTAACTATGGGACATACGATCCTTTGATACCCGAGAGCCCGTGTGAAGAACGTCGG
>NW_012092781.1:0-926 GCF_000956235.1 Wasmannia auropunctata | reverse complement strand
TTCGAGCGATTGTTGACATCGATCGACGAGATTGGCTATTTCACGTTCTCCAACTGCAGCGACGTCGTTTCACCGAACGAGGCACTCCCCAACTCGATCTTCGTCTTCGACGACGTTGCGTGCGACAAGCAGGACACGGTGAGAGAATACTTCTCGATGGGCCGCCACTCGAGCGTCGATTGCTTCTATCTCTGTCAGACGTACGCGAGAATACCAAAACATCTGATACGCGACAACGCGAACCTGCTGATCCTGTTCAAACTGGACGATACCAATCTGAAGCACGTTTACAACGATCACCGTGAACACCGACATGTCGTATGAGGATTTTGGCGATTTATGTAGCACCTGTTGGCGGCACAAGTACGGATTCCTGGTGATCGACAAGGACAGTCCGCTCGACAACGGGCGATACAGAAAAGGATTTAATGAGTTCGCGGTACCGTAGCGCGATTAGTCAACGTCGATGTGTCATCTAGACAACATACAATGGATGCTAACATCAAGGATCGCGAGAAAATAGCGAAGCAAATCGCGAAAACAAGCGAGCCGATTCGCAAGAAGCATCGCGCTTTGAAAACTGGTAGAATAGACGAGGATATCGCGTTGGAGAGACGCTTTAAACCCATCGTCGAACCTCTGAAACAGATCGCCGAGCATGCCGTTGGCGAGGAATCGAACAAGAGAGAGACCGACGCAGCGACGAGTGTCAAGAAAGAGGCCGACGCAGCGACGAGTGTCAAGAGAGCCGAGACCGACGCTGCGCCGAATATCAAGAGGAAGAAGGAAAGCGTGGATAGCGATACCGAGGATGACGACAAATGGTTCAGAGTCGCGTCAACGCCTAAGCAAACGCCGCGCAAAAAGCAAAAAAAATGGAACGTCGCGTTACCCACGCTCACTGACACAGAACTGAGCGTGGGTAA
>NW_012092780.1:0-813 GCF_000956235.1 Wasmannia auropunctata | reverse complement strand
GTCCACGATCGATCTGACGATCGGTGACAATCGCGGCAACGGCATCGTTCTGTCTTACGAAACTTGGAGAGCGCTGATGGATAGACGCGCGGACGTCGAGCGACTCATGCAGTCAACTCCGACATCATCGTCATCGTTATCGATCTGTGACTTGACAGTGCGACTCGTGAAAATACGCGACAACAACATCGTTGCAAAATTGGCAACGCGCGACGCTTATATTTATATGAAGCCTGCAACCGTGCTGTTCACGCTCGAACTCAAGTATTGCAACTCGAGAATATATACATCGACTTGCGGCAAACTGTAATTACCGTTAACAATCGGTACAACGCATTCGTATCTTTCCTGCGCCAGAATTGCATTACGAATAGATACGACGCGGCGAATATTCTGCGTAAAATGTGCGACAAGAATTCGAGCGTTGAGTGCGAATTGGTGGCGTACGGTCTGAACGCTATTGTACGCGACGCGTTTCACAACGAATAATTTTTATATGTATCTTTTCTACACTACGCAAAAAAATTAGGGGAGCACTTTAAAAACTGCAAATTTTGTCGATTTTCAGAAACCAATATCTCGGCTTCCAGGAATCGCAGGACATTGTTCCTTAGCGCGTTTTGAAGGGTAAGGCCTCTACTTTAAAATGGTCTAAGTGAGATTTTTCGTCCCAATAAACTGTTTTTTTCACAAAAACCAAAAGCAGAGAGTGTTTGAGTCTTAAAAATGTTATGACATTGCAGCCTTTCATGGGCAAAGCAACAACGAGGCGAGAAACGTCACTACATTAGTTTTGAAGCCGAAAACATTCCA
>NW_012092779.1:0-337 GCF_000956235.1 Wasmannia auropunctata | reverse complement strand
AATTTTTACAGTTAGGTTACTTTTGCTGTAGGCGTCTCAATTTTTATACAATGACAAAGGGATCGCTTTTAAGTTTTGTCTCGTTTATTTGTGATTATTTTTATTATCAGTATAATATTACAAAATATCAATGAATAAAAGTAAGATAAAAGAAATGATATTAATTTTAAAAATAATGAATTTAAGGAAAATAAAATAAGAGAAATGGTATTAATTTTAAAAATAATGAGAGTTACAGGAACTGTTCGAAGTGGCCACCATCGCACTCGAATACACAATTGGGCGCATCGAAGAAAAATTTGTTGTAGCGCTAATAATCATATTAGGCGATAAAGTG
>NW_012092778.1:0-455 GCF_000956235.1 Wasmannia auropunctata | reverse complement strand
GCCATAAAGGCTCAAAAAATATCGTATCAGACGCGGCGATGGAGCAACGTGACGAAACGACGACCGTCGAACAGATATGAAGCGGAGGAAGATTCGGCCGGTGTCAGTGCTTCATCATAAGCCGGCACTATCGAACGAAGTTTTTGAAGCCATCAGACCAATCTACGAGGATTTGAGCCGTGACGAGTTGCTGAATCGTTGCTTGGGAGGCTATACGCAGAACAGCAACGAAAGTTTTAATGCTACAGTCTGGCACTTGGCTCCTAAAAATTATTCAAGCGGAAAGAAAATATTACAAATAGCAAGTGACATTGCTGTTTGTAATGATGGACTGATAAACGTTTTAAGAATAATGAAAGTGATGAACATGAATATTGGACCACAATCCTACAACTTTTGCTTAGAGATGGACGCTGCTCGAATACAACGCGCGCAGCGCTCTTTGATGGACGCAG
>NW_012092777.1:0-373 GCF_000956235.1 Wasmannia auropunctata | reverse complement strand
AAGGAGATTTTCCTTTTCTCGGAGGCCCCTTCCTGGAAATACAGGTTACACAAGACCTGCACCAATCTTCAACGTCTTGTTTGCACGTAGCCCAATAAAATCGTTTTCTGATTTTTTCTAGGGTTTTATTCACTCCAAAATGGCCTCCTGCAGATGAGTTATGCGCCTCTTCCAAAATTTGCTTGACACGCTTTCGAGGAACAATTAGTTGTAAGAAGCTTGTCTTCAGGTTCGGAGCCTCCCAACTTTTATAAACAATATTATTCTTTAGTTCCAGAGCATCCCAGTATAATGAATAAATTCGAGCAGAAACTTCCTCAGTCGATATTTCTGAACGGATAGGACGTCTCCCAATTTCTTTGCCCTGGAGAAA
>NW_012092776.1:0-450 GCF_000956235.1 Wasmannia auropunctata | reverse complement strand
AACCGCGTTGTGGGTGCGGGATGCGCGGGGACGGGGGAACCGCGTTGCGGATCCGCGGGACGGGGGAACCGCGTCGTAGATGCGGGATCCGCGGGGAAAGGGGAACCGCGCTCGCGTTCGCGCTCGCGCTTGCCGCCGCTGCCGCCGCCGCCGCCGCCGTTGCGCACGGGCCCCACCCCACCCGTTATCGCTCGCGGTCCCACCCGCACGTACGCGAAGAGGAATAAGGAAGAGTAAAGGGAAAATAATAATTATTAATATAATAGAGAAGAAATGTTATATTTTACCGAAGAATATAGTTAATAAAGATACTAGCCGCGGGGTCGCGAAAGGGGGTTCCAGCGCAGGCCCCGTTGCAATTTTCTTTCTCCCTCCCGCGGTATCTCTGTCCCACCAGTGATTCTCGCGCGCGATGTAATTCGATGAAGAGATAAGGAACAAAAAAATTTA
>NW_012092775.1:0-929 GCF_000956235.1 Wasmannia auropunctata | reverse complement strand
TATCGAGGCGTAACGGACGACGGGGTTGCACGGGGGACACTCGGGTGGCCGAATAGACGTGCGGGCACGCGAATCGACGTAATATTAAGGGCGCCAGCCGGGATGCGAAGCGTCGATCGGCCAGGTTTACCTCCGGACCCCGACAGAGCCAAAAATTTTCTAAGTCCCGCGCGGCGTGTTGCTTTCGCGACGGCGTGTTGCTTTCGCCGCGATTTACCTCCGGCGTCCGAAAATTCTTTCGCTTATACGGGGCGTAACGGACGACGGGGGTGCACGGGGGTAGGTAGGGTGGCCGAAGTAAACGTGGCGGGCACGCGAATCGACGTAATATTAAGGGGGCTAGCGGGGAAGCGTCGATCGGCCAGGTTTACCTCCGGACCCGACCGAGCCGAAAATTTTCTAAGTCCCGCGCGGCGTGTTGCTTTTCACGCGGCGTGTTGCTTTCGCCGCGATTACCTCCGGCGCCGAAAATTCCTTCGCCCTATCGGGGCGAACGGTACGACGGGGGTGCACGGGGGTGGTAGGGTAGGTCCGAATAAACGTGCGGGCACGCGAATACGTACGTAATATTAAGGGGGCTAGCGGGGAAGCGTCGATCGGCCAGGTTTACCTCCGGACCCGACCGAGCCGAAAATTTTTCTAAGTCCCGCGCGGCGTGTTGCTTTCGCCGCGATTACCTCGGCGTCCGAAAATTCTCCGCTAATCGGAGGCGAACGGACGGTCGGGGGTGGCACGGGGGCACTAGGGTGGCCGAAATAAACGTGCGGGCACGCGAATCGACGTAACATTTAAAGGGCTTTAGCGGGAAGCGTAGATCGGCCAGGTTTACCTCGGACCCGACCGAGCCGAAATTTTTCTAAGTCCCGCGCGGCGTGTTGCTTTCGCGCGGCGTGTTGCTTTCACTGAGTCGACAAGGCACACAGGGGATA
>NW_012092774.1:0-399 GCF_000956235.1 Wasmannia auropunctata | reverse complement strand
TAAGATAGACAAGGACGGACATCAATCTCGATCGTCCTTGTCTCACCACCAGCTAATAATAACACGGAGCTCGAGCGGCGAGTTTGTTGTCTCACGGACACCTCCCCTCTCTCCCGTCCCGTTTTTTGTCTTGCTGCGTTGCCGAAATTCAGAAAGAGGATTTCGGGCGATTTCTGGCAGCGAGATGGAAAATAGTTGAGGAATTTTTTCAATTTAATAATTAAATTTTATATGCTGTCGTGACACGCGTGTATATGATTATGCATAACAAATACGCGCGGGTTGAATACACTGTACAAGGAATAAATAAAAATTACTGTAATAAGAGAAATGTTTGACTCTTTTAATTTTTTCGCTTGAAAGCGATTTTATGTAAAGATGAGTTATAAATATTTTTTA
>NW_012092773.1:0-395 GCF_000956235.1 Wasmannia auropunctata | reverse complement strand
CACACGCTCGTTTCACTCTTTCGCGTATTCTCGACGCACGCGGCAGATTTGCATCGGCCCCCGAGAGTTTCGCGCCTCTCGGTTTCGCCAACACGGTCCCGCGCACACGCGACGTCGGTCGCTCGCGAAAAAATAATTAACGAGATAAAGAAATAAGAAAAGAAAGAATTAGAAATTGAACGCGCCTTTCGTTAATGGCGGTTCGGCGGTACCCGAGTCTCACGATGGCCGTTTGCCTTTCCGCTCGCGGTTTACCGGATTGCGCGAGATAATCACTCGCGGCTTTTTCGCGTTTCACGCGTATTTAATTAGCGCACGCCTTTCGCGTATTCGCGCAACTCGAATTAATCGAATAAGTATTACGACGGCGGAATATTACGTCGCGGCCGGGACTT
>NW_012092772.1:0-409 GCF_000956235.1 Wasmannia auropunctata | reverse complement strand
GTATCTAAAATAAAAAGGTACCTCAATTCCATACGCCAATAACGCTTTTTTCTTCTAAGTCATGCATTACTAAATCTGCAGCCGAAGGTGACACCGGGGATCCCATGGGTGTACCAAATTTTTGTCGGTAAATTTTGTTATCAAATTTGAAATAAGTAGAATCCAATATTAATTGTACACCCTTAATAAAATCTTTTTTTGGGATACTACATTTTTTCGAAATTAAATCCCATCTCTTGGAAATACTTTCAATGACCAGATCTAATGGTACATTAGTAAATAAGGATATCACATTAAGGAAAATTAGAGTGTAATTGTCATCCAATTTCATGCCCTTCAATTTCTCAACTAGTTCAAAACTATTATCTATTCTGCTAGGAGCCTTCGGGATGCTATCTTTAAGGATGTT
>NW_012092771.1:0-525 GCF_000956235.1 Wasmannia auropunctata | reverse complement strand
TATTCTGAGGTCTTTTTAATTTCTCTTCCGCAGTAGCTCCCAGAATCGCTTCCTCTAAAGTCGCGTAGTTTCGCGAGCGCACTATAGTTTGCGTTTCCTCACGAAGTCTTAACTAAAATACCTCTAGGGCCATTCCCTGGATAGTCTCCTGTATCGCCTTTTTTTGTTCGATTGTTCTCGCCTTGCCCTCAATCAGGGCCTGATAGAACTCCACTGATAACTTTTCCACGCGTGCTCCGTATTCGCGCGCGTTCTCGCCAGGTTTCTGCCTTTGCGTATAAAATTCATTCTGTAAGTACGACGCGCTTCTTTTTGCCAAATAGCACGCCTCTATCTCTTACTTCAGTTGAGCATACGAGCGAATATCTTTCGTTTGGAAGTCGTACATGGCCTTCCCTGTTAATTTAGTGCCTAATATCGCTCTTAGTAGCGCTTTTTCTTTTGCCGGTTCTATTTTCCTCATCGCGTAATCACACGCGTTTAAAAATTCGTGTACTTGTTTTCGCGACGATCCGTCTGTTTTTG
>NW_012092770.1:0-313 GCF_000956235.1 Wasmannia auropunctata | reverse complement strand
TTTTACTGCCGCCTCCCATAGCCCTCCAAAATGAGGTGCTCTAGGTGGTATAAACTTCCACTCTATCTTTTGACTTGCTAACGCTGCAGCAATTACCCTTTCTTCCTTCGCTAAAAATTCGTATACTTCGCGCAGCTCTCGTGCTGCTCCTACGAAGTTTGTGGCATTGTCCGAATGTAACTGTGAACAAAAACCTCTTCTTGCGACGAAACGCTTTAGCGCCGCTATGAATGCTTCAGTGGTTAGATCCGTAACAAGCTCCAGATGTACCGCTCTAGTATGGAAGCAAACAAACACTGCTACGTAAGCCTTT
>NW_012092769.1:0-453 GCF_000956235.1 Wasmannia auropunctata | reverse complement strand
TAGAGGGAGGCATAATCCAAATTTTTAATACGAACTACCGCGAGGAGCAAATGTCCAAACGTTGTGTACTTGTGTTGTATTTTAGCTTTCTCACATTTGACAACATATTTATTATTTTAATTATTTGTAAAAATAAGAAAGCCAATTTTGAATTTTCTTATACTTGTTTGATTTCAGGGAGGGCAAATGCCCCTCCTTGCCCCCCCCCCTGCGAACGCCCATGCGCATCATGCGTGAAACGGAACGCAGCTAAGGATTGCTATCCCTTCCACCATGGGTTCGTCACTTTCGTCAGTCGCCCGTCGCCGTCCGGCCGCCGCCGGTTGGGCAGGTGAACCGTGGTAGTTGGATCAGTTGGTCGTTAGTCGTTGGATCCTACAGACAGATCTGAAATACAGAAGGAAAGGAAAGAAGATTGGGCAGGCGTCGCACTCTGCACTTCGCACTCTTCGT
>NW_012092768.1:0-421 GCF_000956235.1 Wasmannia auropunctata | reverse complement strand
ATAAATGGAAGAGAATTATTCGAACTGGTGGCGGTCCTAAATAGCAGATACTGGTGGCGGTCCTAAATAGCAGATACTACTGGTAGCGATCCTAAGTAGCAGATCAAAAAACGGAATGGATACAACATAATATATAAATCTCAGCATAAATAAAAGAGATTTATTAAACTGGTAGCGGTCCTAAGTAGCAGATTTGTTAGAATCTTTTTGTTCTCATACAAATATTGAATAAAAACTTTTATTTACCACATATGAGAGTTTTAAAAATAAAATGAAAGAAGGACTATTTATTTTCTTGTTCTAATTTTTTCTCCTTATATAATATCCTATTTCCATATCGCGAAACAGTAAATACATGTATGCGTCATCCATGTGTATACGACGTGTATGCGTCATACGCTGTCTCTTATACACATCTCTG
>NW_012092767.1:0-396 GCF_000956235.1 Wasmannia auropunctata | reverse complement strand
TGGCTGAACGTATGAATATTCCATATTTCAGAAGTATTTTCATGCGAACCACTTTACCGATGGGAGGAGTACGTCGAAATGAGAGCGGTATCGTGAATTTGAACAATGCTGAGGGACTCGGTACTCATTGGGTGGCATACGCAAAAAGGGGCAATCGTGCTATATATTTCGACAGTTTTGGTAATCTTCGTCCGCCGAGAGAATTGATGCGATATCTACGGGACAACGAGACGCAAATCGAATTCAATCGCACACCTTATCAACGTTACGATCAAAGCAATTGCGGTCAACTGTGTCTACAGTTTTTACAGACGGTAGATAATATATTTAAAAACAAACGTTGCAACATTTAGACTCAGTATTCATTCAAACATGTCGCTGACGTTTACGCTGACA
>NW_012092766.1:0-311 GCF_000956235.1 Wasmannia auropunctata | reverse complement strand
CGGCAGCATGTAGTGATGATTTTCTTTGTCAATTGCCATCAGGGGCTGGTTTACTTTTAGGAATGTAAATACATTATCCTGCTCCGGTGTGGGAAAAGGAATTACTTTTATGACTTTATATGACGGGTACGCGATGACGGGAAACTTGAGTATGGTATATATGTTCGGGTCTGTGTAGTACGCGTTTACCCTCATGTATTTCTGAATGGACTGCCAGTTTTCTAGTTGTATCCTGAACGGAAAATGTAAACCCTTGGTTAATTGTGTCGCGGCTTCTTGTAGTTCCGCTATAATTGTTTCCAATGGCAATA
>NW_012092765.1:0-326 GCF_000956235.1 Wasmannia auropunctata | reverse complement strand
TACCGCTCTCATTTCGACGTACTCCTCCCATCGGTAAAAGTGGTTCGCATAAAAATACCTCTGAAATATGGAATATGCATACGTTCAGCCAATTGTTGCAGTTGTATGTTGGTAGTTGCGCCTGTTGGAAATTTAACGTTTTTTTTTGGAGTTTTTTTTTCCGCATCGAGACGCCTCGACCGCGCTTATACGGAGCGAGATAAACTCCGTGACCTTCCATGACGCGATTGTGACGTTTCAATTCTTCCAGCTGACGCTGCGCGGCTTTGTTATCGCTCACAGCCTTCGCGACTCCCGCCGCCCCGCCGACCAACGAACCGACGACG
>NW_012092764.1:0-1707 GCF_000956235.1 Wasmannia auropunctata | reverse complement strand
TGTTTCAAGCAGAAGACGGCATACGAAGAGGATTATGTAACAACGACAACCGTTATCTATATATACCTTACATATGCGTCACAAGTATAGAGGCTTGACCTTTTTCATATAAAATTGTATGCTGATTCACGTTTTTTGTGTGGTATATCTTCATCAGTTGGAAATATGTATCTTATCGGAGACGATTGATGATTATCGCTTATTAGAGCTTAAAAGGGAAGACGAGGCGAAGCGAGATTAATGCTTCATTTAAGACAAGAGGAGAAGAAGAAAAGGGAGAAGAGTTTCATTTGTCAAGTAATGACTTCTGCATATTAAACAGTCCCTTGACGCGTCTTCGGCCCGCGCTACGCTTTGGACTCTTTGGACTATACGCTCGGAACAACGGGTTACCGGCACTGTTACCGGCACCAGAAGCGACCTGCGAAGGGAATTCAAGGAGGCGTAGTCATCCCAAGCGCATAACTCTCGGGTGTAGAGGGCAATCTCTTAGCTCGACAATGCGTTGGTGATTGTGGAAGTCGAAGGGAGGAGGCGGGCGACGGCCGGCAGGGTGAGGTGAGGAGCGGCGCGGGGGAGAGGGGAGAAGCGAGGGAGGCGAAACCGGGCGAAGAAGAGACGAAGAAGAAGAAGAAGAAGCGAGGCCGGGCGAGATCAGCGAGATGACGGATACCCGGTTTCACCCCGTGGAAGTCACAACAATGTTTGTTAGCCGGCGTTATGCCGGCACGCAGGCAACCTTTCCATCACGTTTCCCGGTTAAACTAATGGCCGCCACGTCGTGAGGTCCTGCGGGATGACTGCGCGCTCACGGCACACTGAAAACAGCGCATTTGTTAGAAGACGGGGCCCCGACTTCTCGCGGGATTATTACGAAAGGGCAACGGCGCGGGGAGGGAGGAGAGGGACCGCAGAAGAGGAGGAGGAACAGAGGCGGGAGGAAGGGGAGGTGGATTGAAGAAGGCATCGCTTGTAGGTGCACCAAGCGCCCCGCGACGGCTGTACGGGTGAGACGGAGAGGGGTAGGGGGGCTCGGGGGTCCGAGAGAAGCGACGAAACAAAAGAAGAGGGAAGACCGATGCTCGGGGATAAATCAAGACTAACCAGCCGAGAGCGCGGCCTTTAATTCATGCGCGTGGGATGCGCATCGGCGGCGCTCTTCGGGACGATACACCTCCGTTTGCGGCGCGGAGGAAGAGTGGCCCGGGGTCCGTAAGGGGGACGGACAGCGCGGGGACGCGCCGATCTGTGGCAGCGCGGCCGGGATGAGGAATGGGCCTTTTGAGGGCACGAAGATTCGCACCTCTCTCGTCCGATACCACGACGCGTAACTGCGTGGGATGACGACGGCGACGACGGCGGTACGGTGCCACGGTACAGGACCGTGTTTCACGAGTGTTTATGTGAAGGCGGAGTTGCGCGCGGAACGCATACCCCGAGAGTTAGGCGAGGTCGTTAGGAGATTTACGAAATATCCACGAGAGTCGCGACTCTCCCAGGACTGCAGTCAGGATGAAACACGCCGCGCCAGATAATCGATGAACCGTTCTACGTTTGCGTTTCGGTTTAGAGATGCCTTTCTCCGTAAATTAGGTGTACCGAATGAGAGATGGTCCAATTTGGAGATTAATCGACAGAAACTTAGGGTATGTTTACGAGTTTAACCGAAATTAAGGAACGCGTGGTCGCGTGCAAGATGAGCCTTTA
>NW_012092763.1:0-1100 GCF_000956235.1 Wasmannia auropunctata | reverse complement strand
CTTCACGGCTGATCGAATGAAACAAAAGTGGGTGGAAACGAGAGTCGCGGAAGGTCTGAAATATCGGATATGCGAGGGAAAACTTTGAAAAAAAAAGGAGAGATATCTCTGTACCGGATGATTATATTTGTTACGTCTGACAGTCGCCTCCGGGGGAAATATTTTTTACTCTATGCACATTAGAGAATATATACCGACGACGAGACAAGCGCGAAGGACGCGCGGAGAGCATCGGCGTGTCGGACAGGCGGATGCATGTGGACACGCCGTTACGTAGCGTTGATAATAAATCGTGTCAAGGTGCAAAAGGCAATAACAACTTGGCCTCGCGCATTGTCCGGGAAGTCACGAGCTTTTCCGTTTCGCCGATGTCGCGTCCCCGGAAAAGTAGTTTGAAAGGCGAATTGAATTGAATTTTGCCGTAACTGAAATGTCGTTTAAAGAACGATTACAGCGGGCCCGTATTGATCCGAGAAAACTAAGCGGTAGACAGCTATGTAGTTGAATTGGAGAGGTAGAGACGAAAGGGAAAGGAAAAAGGAAGTAAAGAAGTAAGCAGTTGAAATGATCGTCTTATTAAGGAATCCTTCGACGACATTTCTTTCTTACGTTGATTACGCGATCTTGATCAATCCTCTGCACCCCGTCAATTTCGTTTAACGTCCTTTTAACAAAAGATATTTATATAAAGAACATTTCTATTAAATATCTGTAGAGAGAGAGAGAGAGAGAGAGAGAGAGAGAGAGAGAGAGAGAGAGAGAGAGAGAGTGCACAAATCGTCGTGGAGCAAATCTAGGAGGGATATTACTGCGCCATGTGATTTGAAAAAAAAAAACTACGCGCGTGTGTAGGTGTGAATCGCTTCATAACGCAGGAAATGAATATTTTCCGAAAGGAAAATATCCGGACGTGCCGGGCACTTCAGCCCGGGCACCGATTAGCATGCAAATGCCTTTTAAATATTTGTAATCTCCCCGAAACGGCCGTAAAAGCCGCGTATAATAGGGCCGTAAAAAAGCGCAAAGGATACTCGAAGAATACTCGCAATATTGCAATCGTGAATTGTAAACATTTTGTGAAAGCTTGATGTATCTACCCT
>NW_012092762.1:0-3544 GCF_000956235.1 Wasmannia auropunctata | reverse complement strand
ATATTGTTCAAATGTTGCATTATTATATGGAAATTGACTGAATAAACTAACACTATCTGTATCGCCAAAAAAAATTCTTAAAAACATGCCTTTTTTTTCATCGAATAAACCTTACCCTCCCCTTAAATCATTGCGTAAAATAATTCATAAATTTTGATATTTGTTACGTTTAAATTAACATGTAATGCAAATCTGGGAAAATTTGATTCAGATTTGATTCGTATTTGAATTAGACATTCGATTCGATTTCGAACATGTTATTAAAAATTCGATTCAATTCGATTCGACCATGCAAATGCTCGATTCGCACACCTCTAATAAAGATCGATAGATAATCGGCGTGCAGTTTGTTTTATTGAGAAAAATTCACAGAAATATTATTAGGCACTTTAACCAAGATCCACTTTAACCATGGATCTTATGTAAGATCCTTGCCTTTGATTTTGATTTAGGCCCTCTTTCTTTTATTTGTGTTTAGTATCGAGAATCCTACATAATAAACCTATTTGATGCATTAAAGTAAGCAAGTCACCTTTGTTGTTATGGAATAATTCCGCCCGTAATTCCCGATTGTACTTAGCAACGGTCTTCTGATGTATCTGCGTTGTAATATTTGTACTGACAGAATTGTTAGTGGACGCTGAATTTTTCGACAGTAATTGCGCGGCAACCACTCTCTCCACTGGGTTTGACAATTTCATTGCGTTTATTACTCCCTTCAGGAAATCTATCCGCTTACTGTAACCCATCATGGTATCCTTAGATGGTTTACTATAAACGAAAATCCAACTTTTTAATACTACCTACGCAAATATCTTTAACACTGTGATCTTAATAATAATAATTAGATACAATCTTAAAATAATATACAGATTATCCTAGACTTCACATGACAGCAGTTAACGGCAAAGTTCTGAAGTCATTTCAAGATAAAAATCTTACTAATTAAAGACTAAAGTTGTCAGATAAGAAATGATTAAAATTGACCAATTAAATTATCGAATGAAATTTATCCAAGCATGGTGAGAGTGTGAGTTCATTCATTTACATTCATGTAATGATCTTTGGCAGGTCAATGTGTACTATTTTTTAATATCGATCATAACTTTCATTGTTATTATCAAAATATTTAAAATTAAGCAATTACAAAAATAATCTCTCTTTTCTCTAAAAATAACATCAATATCAAGAATAAAATTGATATTTGAGAACACTAAACAATGTACTGTATTTAAATGCATGAATTTTAGTTAATTTTATTCATCAACTTTAAACATTCAATTTGGGATTTTTATCTCGAAATGACCTATTCTATAACTCGTAATGTCATTATCGTTATATTGTGTATTGCAGTTTTTTTTATCATATATTATACCTTCACAGCGACAATACAACGCTAATAAATACGATAATGACCGTCAAGAGTTAAGAGTTACAGAATAGAGCTATAGAAGAGTCTGTCATTAACTATAATTGTTACGCAAAGCCTAAAATTCTTTGGCTGTGTTCGGTTTGGCGCTTACAGCATTTGTGAGCATTATTTGATCTTCTTTAACATTTGATAAACAACAAGGATAAAGTGATGCCATGAGCGCTGTAAACACTAACACAAACACAGTCTTTGTACATTGTATAATTAAAAATATTACTTTGGTAAAGTCTGCAGCTTGTCCATCATATCATCCAGAGAAAGTATATACTGAAACAAAAAAATTTCACACATCAAATGTTTATGTAAACAAAATTTTTAAACAATCAACAGATACCCAGATAGCTAACTTGTCAAAAGTGTGTACTGCAAAGTGTGTGTTACATAATATGTACAATAGCCGAGCAGTCTGCTATTTTTCTAATAGTGGTATTAGTAGGAATGATATCAGAAAACAAGTGGATCTGCATTATGATATAATGACAAAGTATGCTTCCATTTATGCATTTTTGTTATATTATGACTGGAAAGTCTTAAGGGAGACAGAAATCAAGTTTAAAAGAGACACGGTGGATAAGAATCTGCTCTAAAATTATCAAAATTTGCTGGCAACTGCCACCGTTAGCATTTTGCACTCTGGATATTTGTACTGATATATGATATACGTATGCCCTACATTTATGTGATAAGTACATTGCTTATTTCTCATATCATTTCCTTAAGAAATACAGTTACGAAAGTAATTTAAAATTCACATGTATATAAACATATGCATATTAATTCGCATAAACATTTCATAAGAAATACCATAATTATAATTATCTGAGGCATGTCTCGCGATGTTACGCTTCGCTTTAAACAATTGCATAAAGTTAGATCTAACAAAAGGTCAATTCTGTCGTTTTTTGTATTTTGACGTGTGTCAAATGGAAAACGGCAGAAATAGAGGTTAGAAATAACTGGCGTACCTTCTCGAGCTTCCAGTCTTTATGCGGATCATCCTTCGCTATTAATTCGCAGCGTGTTAAGAGACGCTTAACGTTGATCTCCAACCTAGTCATTTGCATCATTTACCGTATACGTGCAGGCGGACAGAAAAACGGTAAAGCCTCGTGTTTCGTTCAACGTCCGCAAAACATGTCATTTGATATCATGCCATGACATATCGCGCGCTTGGTCACGTGTAGCCCAAAGTGCAGACGAGATAACAGATTCCTGTTCTTTTCTAAACTGAACTTTCTTACGTACTTACATAGTTCATTTTTTCTCTTTTCTTCTCAACATTAGCAAAGAAAAAGATAAATAGTACATGAATTAAAAAGAATTAATAGGCCTAGCTATTATATCATTATATGCATGATTCGTGACAATGATTAGAATATTTGATTCGTGTGTCAGAATATATAGATGAGATTAAAAAAGAGACAATTGAGATTTGAGAATAAAAAATCTCGAGCGTGTGTCAAATTAGGGAGATTCAAAATGCGCGTAAGAAATTTGCGCTTTTAAAATCGCGTCAGTCCTGTTAATTCGCTCGTTCACTGGAGTCGCGCTTTTCATCATCACATATCGGCCAATCAGAGCACGAAGATTTAAAATTTGAAATTTGAAGTAAACAGCAAATTAAAAGCGATATCAGATAATTATGCATTGGAGATTGAAGATTACAAACTGGAGATTAGAATTTAACAAATCGCGTGATCTCAAAAATTAATCAGTAACTTACTTTTTGTTAAAGAGGGGTAGTACACTTTCAAATAAAGATTTTTTTGAGCTTGGATTGCAGGAAGAGTATAAATACGATTCACTCGTAATTTGGCACTTTATTAATACATATATATATGTTAAACTTGTTATGTTTTAAATTTTATTTTATTTTATTGAAAAATATTAATCTCTGGAGGAAATACAACAATCCGTGTAAACGTGCATTGATAAATGGTGTATATATGTATATGATTCCATTTTGATTATTCTGAAACAAAAAATCGAAATAGTTTCATAAATTAAAATGTATACTCGCCTATCGTCTGACCGACGATTTTGTTGATAACATTTTTAGTTTCCAAAATACAATAACATTTGTAATGTCAAAAAATTTGTTCAAAATTTAAA
>NW_012092761.1:0-979 GCF_000956235.1 Wasmannia auropunctata | reverse complement strand
TTTTTCACATGCTGATCCTCTTTCTACAAAAATACCAGGCGGAATATCCACTATAAAATTACCTAATTAAGGAATTAACAAACATTACAATTCTAAAGTAAAATTTAAAAAGACGTCGTTATAAAATTTATAAGTAATTCTAATTTTGTCCGATTCTCGATTTATGCTGCCCCTCCTTCGATTCCCAAAAAGTAGAGACTATATATCTGTCTAATTTACCCAGACGAGAAGGGCGCCCTACCGATCGTGTTGCACACGACACCTCGTATATGATCTTGAACTTAAAATCGCGGGCCCCCTCGCACGGCTCCGAAAATGGCGTGGCGTTTTACACGCGCCCGCTCGCGTGCAACGTGCAACGCCGGCCGGCCTCACGCGACGCCTGACATCGCGCTAAAATGGCTGACATCGGGCGCGTGATGTCATTCACGATTCCACCAGCGGCACCGGCTTTCGAGACTGCTGATCGATTCGCGGCCGTCAGAATTTCGCGTTTATTTTTTTTTGTTTTTACGAAAACGTCAATCCTTCCACGAAACTTTTTCCGCGGCGTTTATCCGCGACGCTTGAAATTCGAGATTGTTAGGGTCGACCTCGGAGTACACGACCGCCACGCGCGGTCGTGCGTATCGCCGAGCGCACGAGGAATGCGCGAACGTGTGTTCCCTTATCGTTAAATTGGATCACGGACTTGAACGGTATTACTCCACTTTTGTAGTGAATGGAAAAACTGAGCAAAACAAAATATCTTTCTCTTTGAAATATTCGAAGCTTCAAATATTCAAGCGCGAAACGCGAAGTTTTCGGAAAAAGCTTAGAGAACATTTTAAAGAAATCTTGAAGCTTGAAAAAAAAAGTTATAAAGTAGAATATATATATTTATTTCTAACTACGATTAGCCAAAGAAGATTTAATATAAAATATATATTAGAAAATGTTTTTTTAATTTATAATACATTTGCAATAAGCGATCATTAAG
>NW_012092760.1:0-837 GCF_000956235.1 Wasmannia auropunctata | reverse complement strand
TTTTTTTGCTGAATTGTTGAATACTTGTTTCTCCGAAAGGTAACTTTTGCAAAAATTACAATTAACATTTCAATTAAATTTAAATTCATTGACGACAATTAACACGAGCAAAAGATTCAATCAAATTTACCGTGAAGGATGCAATTTCGTGAATAATGCAAAAAAAGATTAATTAATCTATCGACGTTTAATGCGTGATCCCCCTGCCTCCCCCCGCTTCTCGCTAGTGAAAGCGATGAGACCTAGAAAAGTCACTCGCAGTTAACATTAACTAAACGCAAATCCTCCGAACAATGAGGCCGCCGATCTTGGGAAATAGTAGAGCATTTCACATTGTCACTCGATCCCCCACCGCGAAAGATTCTTCTTACATGTCGGACGCGAGAAAGTTTGCGTCAATTGACGGGACTAATTAATCTTCCGCAAATTTTCCGCGATAAAGACCATTTCTGGCGATAATTTCGAATCGCCGCCGTCGGACATGAGCCAACGTAGATTTTGACGCGATATCGTAATGAAATCTCGATCATCCTGTGGTTATAAAAAGGAGAACTTTTACAAAATACCAAGTTTTATTAACGATGTTAATTTGATACTTTATTCAATAAAGAAAGATTGACTTTGAAACGTCAACGAATGTATTAACTAAACGTTATATAAGAATATTCCCAAATATAGGGTGTCTCGTCACTATCACATTATCTCTTAAGAACGTATTCTTGAGATAATTTGGAGACGAAAATCCTAATAAAAATCCTAACAAAAATCTTGAGGCTATAATAGTTTTTACGTTAATAACGATTAAAGTTCTCAAATCAAGATCTGAATAGCACACGT
>NW_012092759.1:0-771 GCF_000956235.1 Wasmannia auropunctata | reverse complement strand
CCGCTGCGATAAATCTCCTCACCAGGCGTCCCCTCTCTCTCTCTCTCTCTCTCTCTCTCTCTCTCTCCCTCTCTCGCGCGCTCTGATAACGCACAGACGCCTCTAATTACATATCAAGATAAATTAGTAATTGATAAATAAAAAAAATGCCGAGTATTTAATGCACTTTCGTGGTCGAATATACCTCGTTCGTGTTTCTATATACGTTTCTCGTATAGATACGATATTCTATCATGCGAAGGGTAATCCAACTTCCGTAGCGAGAGAGACGGAGGACTGAATACTTGCGCAAACAAGGGTGGCTCTCATGTTAAATCACGAGGTAACTTCGAGAGCCAGGCCAACGAGCCAGCCAGCCAACTAGCTCTCGCTCGTACATCGTCGAATCAGAAACTACCGCGTGCCCCCGAGAACATTGAACTGAATGGATTCCCGCGGAGTTTGGAAATGCCGGGGCTAATTAACAATTACGACGGGGGAGGCCACGGCGGCTATTCATAATCATAATCGACGGGCCATGGAGACTCCATGGAGTCTATTGTTGGTAGCTTCCGCAGCGTCGCTTCCGACAAAAGACTACGCTGCGTCTGTGGTTATCCACAGCGAGTGATGCGCCTTGCTCCCCCCTCCTCCCCGTCTTTGTTGATATTGCCTTCTGTCTGGGATATCACGCGATGGGTTATATTCACATAATTTAATCACACAGATCTGCCGCCCCTATAAAGGAGTTCGACCTCCGACATCTCGGATGTCTCCAAAGGCGTGAAAATG
>NW_012092758.1:0-737 GCF_000956235.1 Wasmannia auropunctata | reverse complement strand
GTGTATAAGAGACAGCTGATAAGTATTGCTGTAAAACGTTTTGATATTTTAGCAATTATTTTAACTTTCGCATAAAATAATTTTGATTATTGAACAAAAATTATTTTCAGATCTGGATTCAGCAAAATTGTTCTTTCCGTGTTCGCAAAGCATTTTTGCATTATACATTCTATGCGTTCTTCTTAACGCAAATTAATTTGACAATTAAATTAACAGTTTAACGCTAAGTAATTAAAACAGTTATTTTTGAAATACAAATATTGTTAAACGTTGCCTCGCAGTTTCTTATTTCGCAGCTCTAATAATAAACAGGGTGGCGCTATAGCGATTGCAGCTTTTGCCACGACCGCGATTAACAAGCCCCACTACTGGAACGAGGCGGTGATCGATCAAATCGTCGAGGACGGCGACACTTTTTACTGCGAGTCCTACAAAGACGTGAACACGGTCGATCGCCGGACAATGACCATCCTCGACTTGAAAAGGACCCTTCTCCTGCAGAAGAAGTTTAATGTAAGAGTCGAGATCGAGGATCCGGCGTACGCCGGGAAGTTCCGTTCGCACAATCCGACGGAGCTTCATCTGGCGAAGGCGTTGGAGCTGTTCTTCGAGCGGCACAACGCCGGGATCTTGACGTCGCCGGTGCTCAATGTTGCGATCTGGAGAGATTCGAAGTACTACTATATTTTTGACGGTCAGGCGCGACACGAATGCGGCAAGCCGGCGACCGATCGGGT
>NW_012092757.1:0-723 GCF_000956235.1 Wasmannia auropunctata | reverse complement strand
TATTTTCAAGCAGAAGACGGCATACGATACTGTCTGGTTATCGCGAAATGTGATTTATGACACCATTATACTAAAACGGATCGGTTCACCAAGATCCGCGCGATGTTATCATAAAATAGCAATAAAAATTTATTGGCACGTTTTCGCACCCTGGCGAATTGAGTTGGGATACAAGGTAGAAAAATGCAAAATTATTTCGACGTATACGTGGCGTGAAATATAAATTGATTTGCTGTCATCTGTGTTTACTGAAATGAGAAGAATCAGCGTTCTCTGCATTATAAAGGGAAATAAGAGACATCGAGCTTAGCGAAAAATACTTCCATATTTTAACTACTCGCATATTTTTGTTAACAAATAATTGTCTAGCATTTTTACGATTCGCGTTTAAATGCAACCGCATACCACGAAAACAATGTAACCCAAAACTCCGGTGTTCATTAGCGGAAATCGATATTTTGTTACCGTAGCATAACGTGCCGGTTGTTGCGGTATTTCGCCGATCAGTCGCAACAATTAATAACGATTCGTTTGCAACGTAACTCTCCCCACGAAGGGCAAAGCTCGAACTGACGCAGCTGGAAGTCATGGTCGACTGAATTCCCGGCGTACTTATCGTTTCATTAGTCATGCCGCGTATTCGCTAAAAGCGTCAATAATTAAATGTGTACATCGCGTGCGAAACGTCGCGTGCGCGAAACGGTGCAACCGCGGGGACGAACG
>NW_012092756.1:14278-16561 GCF_000956235.1 Wasmannia auropunctata | reverse complement strand
CTTTTTGTTTAAACCGTTGCCATTTTTTTATAATTGAAATTTTGACAAATCCTTCGTTCATCTACTAGATAATACAATATACTAACGAAATCTTTTTACATTTTGATTTCAGATGATCCGTTCTCGAGTAATCTTGTCCACCGCAAGTGATGCTGAAAACTAGGCGCTCCAGGGCTACAGCTGCAGTTCCACTATTTTAAAATATTTTTTAACAAAAAAAATTAGACATGTACTCCAAAACATGTACTAAATGATACCATTAATAGTTTTTAAATAAATTTTTATTTTGCTATCGAAAAAAAATTGTAAAAATGTCGTCATTTTTTGCGCTGCGAGTGTATATAACCCCTTAACAAATTAAAAAAGGTATTAAGAAAAGAATATTCGACTATTGATATCAGAATATGGAAATGCTTGTCCGGAAAAAGAATGGATCATATATGTAGATTACGCGTCATTATCGATTATATTAAAAAAAGATCTCTTCACAAGGATCTCGTTAATAGGACGCCTTACAAGTAGCTAGAATGTAATAGCTGGAATGTAATACTCTGGATTTACGACGAATTTTTCTGTGTGGAAATGGATGAATCAAGCAGAAAGTACATCGCGTTCATAGTGTTTAACGGACATTATGAATTCTGTAAGTTTCCGTTCGACTTTTGTAACTCTTCGGCCATTTTTCAGAGATTTATGAATACTGCTTTTACGAAGCTGATTTAAATAAAGTTTAACTTTATTAAAAATCGAGATATATGTATAATCAGATAAGATTTAAATCATATCTTGTATCAATTTCAGTAATAAAGAAATCGAAATAATAAAAAAGTCGACAATTTGTTTGAAAAATATGTGATTTATTTAAAAAGTAAACAACTATATGTAATAAATCATCGAAATTAAAATTGTGATTTCTAATTCTTATATTTATCTAATTCTTATATGTAGTGAAAAACACCGGCAAAAAAACCCCAGCCAGTATTAGCATGCTACTATGCAAGATACATGAATTATAATTTAAACTTTGATTAAAATATGTATAATATAATGAACTGTAAGTTATACAAGCTTCAATTCAGGATAATTAATTAAAGTTTTTGCAAATATGTTTTTTTATAACGCAAATTAAACAATTATTTTAATTTGTATCTATAAGAAATTATATTAAAATTTATATGTATATTTGTTACAGAATAGATTTCTTTATTTGAATTCTTACATTGATTATCGACCTATAATTATTTATAAGTATTTTGAAATAAACATACATATTTTGTCCTTAACATTTATGATCGATATATTGCACGAAAATGTAACTTCGAGAAAATAGGTTTTTACTTTAAGGGTGTTTTATTTCTATATACGCGTGTTCTACTGTAATGAGTAATATGCTAACTCTCTCCAGTTTCTCTTGAACATTGCATTCCAAAAATGTTGTAAAATCGCAAAACTAGTAACGCTGCGGACGTTACCTCTTAACGGTGCATCTAATCCGAAGTTCCACTTTAAGCGGTTTCCTTCAGCTATTAGTCCATTTGTGACATTATTTTTCGCGAAGAAAATACGGTGATCTCGATATTATGAGTTCCCCGTTTGGAAACGTATAATTCTAATCTCATACTATTCTTTCACTCTTGATGAAACTATTTGACATTAAATATCTTGCGTTTTATGTTCTACAATACTTTAATTTAACATCAAAGATGTTTTCGAAAAATGCGATTATTATGAAAATTTAAATAAAACTTATTTTTTATGTAGTGCTTGACATGATAACATATTTAGAGTCTTACTTTAAGAAATATTTTTACACTATAATATTTTATAAACTTTTTTATAAGCTTTTTAATTAGAAAAACTAAAATAATGAAAAAATGATTAGAATGTAATATCACAAAAGTTGTATTTTATTTTTAACTTTTTATTATTTTTATCTATATATTATATATTATATGTTTAATTATGACAGTTTTTATGAAAAAGAATACAAAAGCATTCGCATATTGGCAATTCGTCGCAATCATTTGTAGAAAACATTCGTTCTCGTGAGAACTGTAACAATAATGTGAACACTGCAGACAATAATAAAGAGGTGAAAAAGTGCTTGTTCTAGTTTCTTAAATGTCAGCGAGATATGTGAGAAGATGAATGTATTGCGAGAAAGTTGGCGAAATTCAACAACGCGGGAAAATTAAAAAACGATTGGAAAGAATGTACATTGTTAATTTTAGCTTTGCATTTTTATTTTGTTACATGTTAGAGAGAGAGAGAGAGAGAGAGAGA
>NW_012092756.1:0-3320 GCF_000956235.1 Wasmannia auropunctata | reverse complement strand
ACGTGTGCTCTTCCGATCTCTGTAATTATTTCATTTTTTCCCGTTTTTGGTACAAAATGCACCAGAGCCAGATACATTAGCATGTGTGTTTTAATCGTGGAAAAGGAAATTTTATTTTATGCGATTAATACGAAGTAATTAGTAACCAACAAAAATGGTATTTTTGTCGATAAAACAGACGGCTTTAGCATCCTCTTAACCCTTCAGCTTTAAGTTATTTTTTACTTATTTAAATAAAATAAAATTTGATGTTCAAAAAACAAAAATTCATTTGTTTTATCTTTATATACCACCACACTTTATATCACACTTTTTTACTATTTAAATTTATCTTGTTGAATTTATTGGACATGTTCGATTAGATATTTTGCTTTACTGAATTTATTATTTACATAAAAAAAAGTAAAGAGATTATTTATTTATTCTTAAAAAATATATATGTTTATATAAAAGAGGTCAATTAAAAAATATTCTTTATATAAAATAATTTAAGAAAAATTTGTTGATTATATTATAAATTTTAAGTTATTTTAAGTTATACTTTATAATTTTGATATTCTTAAGAGAATGCTGAAGGTCGGGAATTACCGACAGTTGCAATTGGAAGGATAACTCCGAAACGATTGAACGGATTTGAAATCGCTTTTACAGGATTGAAATAGACATAAAATGTAAGAGGACGAGCTATTTTTTTTTGTAGTAAAAACGACGTAAAAAATTAAAAAATTACCTTTTTCCGGGTCGTACAGCTGTCACCTGACGTAAACATTTTTTTGGTATAAAAAGTTCTGTAGCTCATATGTACAAAATAAGTAGCTCGCCCCCTTCGGATTGTAGGACCGAATAATACAAGACCCTTTGAGCTACGATTGAAAGCGTAAAAAAAAAGATATCATTACAATTGCAATTTATAGTAATTCGTATGCTAAGCTAAGGTAGAGACATCAAAAATTGCATCTGGCAGTAAATGCCGGATTTTCCAAGAGATTCAGGCGTTTCAATAAGTTAGATAAAGACATTGCACGTGTTTGAGTAAGACAGGATCGAGATATTGTAAGAAGTTAGAGAACAAATTAAGAGATGCCTCTGTTTTCGATCTCGTACAAATTTAGTCGAAATTTCAGTTGATAAAACAGGACTTTAGCATCCTCTTAATTTGCGTTGTCCAAATGGCATGTAGAAGTATCCTAGCGTCAATTATATCCACTTTCAATGTTATTTTAAAAATTAAAAATTTATTTGAAGAAAAAACAAAAATTAAATTTTTGTTTAAAAAATATTGACTAAAAATTTCTGATTTCGTATATTAAGGCCCATTTCACAATGTATGGTTACCTAAAGGTTATAAATTACCAAGAAGTTTATTGTTTAACCACGTTTGATTAGGATTTAACCATCGATCAAGTTAACTTGATATGCCAACTCAATTGATGTACAGTACGTAACCTTTAGCTTATTTGATTATAAGCTTATTAAAGTGTGTTTTAATTAACTTTCAAGTTTTAGTTCACCTAACTTTTTTGTTAACCATATATTATGAAAATGGGCGTAATTAACATTGTTTTTAGAGCACCTTAATTGTTATAAAAACTATATGTAGAATGCATCGAGTTGCAAAGGGAATATAATTGACACTAGGATACTTATACATGTCATTTGTAAATACGTGTGGAAATTATATAAGAATTTCTCTGCATATAAATATATTCACCAAATTATATAATGACTGACACCATTCCTAAAGTGCAATCATACACTCATAATATGGATACGCATGATTATGCTTGCGATAAAAAAGAAAATGTACATGTTACTCTCGAATGGCTTTCTCGTTAAAAATTTCTATAAAATGTAAATAAATTAATCCATTTTAACTTAATGCTTCTTTACATTATATTGCAATTATTCTGATCGTCAAAATTCTAAAAATCATGGATTTTATGCATAGGAACATACGCACGCGTACACATCTGCACATAATTAGAAATTTGATAATTTTAAATTAAGGTTAAGTTCTATTTTAATAGATTATATTAAAATATGTATAGTGTAAAATTCTAAAAGAGAAAAAAATATGCCATATGATTATGAAATCTGTTTTATACGATCTAGAATCAGCATGAGTTATAAAATAGAATCCCAAAAAAATGAAATAAAAATCCATTTATTAAACATATGTAATATGTTTTTTTAAGATTTAAATTCATTTTAATAATATTTGATTGATTAGACCGATTGTATATCTATTTTTGAGCAGTTAATATTTTAGTGATGTATACTTTTGAATGTTTTGTTACGTACATATTTTACATTTCTTGTTTTATGAGATTTTTTTATGAGGCATAATATTTTATAAATTTTATTAAAGTCATCAAATTGAAGCAACAACGATAACAAAAACATGCCTTCTTTTTTCAGGTAAAATTTAATGACCATTTATGTACATATATACATATGATGTACTCAGAAACAGATAAACTGCAAGAGCATATTTTGTTAGTGGAAATAAAAAAAATATTATATGAAGTTTGATTAGAAATGCCTTATTACACAGTTATAAAGAAATATTGAACGTAAAATAGAAAACAACGGATTTTCTGTTGCACAATATGAAAGTATACATTTCGTGCACGGAAAGTTTGAACGGGTTTATCTGTATATATATAATTACATCATATTTGCTATCTTTAAAAAAAACGATTAAGTATAATTATTTTATAACTTTGTAATAAAGCATTTCTAGCTAAACTTCATATAACATTTTTTTTTATTTTCACTTGTGGAATGTGTTTCCGCAGTTTGTCAATTAAATCCTAAGGAACTTGAGGCTGTTTTTGTTAATAATGACTTGCTTTATTGTTGTCAAGATTTATGATAAGACGGGCAAGGCCTATACAAATTTCCTTAAATTTCTCGTTGAACAGAGAATGAATTGCGATCTTATCATTGCGTCTTCCATAGTCGGAGAGAGCGAAACCTCCAGAATAATCTCGTCTCTGCGGTAGAGTTCGTGGGAGGGGGAAAAATCCCCGGAAGTAGCAAGCGCCGCTGGGCCCAAACTTGCTACTGTCGATAACATATTGTGACGTTGTTAAACTGCGAATGGCGCAAACGTTCAAGCGACCTCAGTCGCCACAGAGGCACCTTGTATTGGGATCTGACATGGGGGCAGAGTCAATATATATAGCTAACCAATATGGCGACGAAGAGCATGCCATTAATATTATATGTATAGAGAAATAACTTGTTTTTTATTAAAATGTTATTAACTATTAGTCAAATTTGTGAGTGGGCAGGTGCAAATCCTTCAAAAAGGAAAT
>NW_012092755.1:0-2118 GCF_000956235.1 Wasmannia auropunctata | reverse complement strand
AATCGAATCTGAAATTTTCACTTCGCATCGAATCGAAACGAAACTCTTTATTTCGAATACGAATCGAATCCGAATCAATTTTTCCCAGATTAACATTACATTTAGTGATTGATTCGAAATCGAACCATTGTTGATTTGAAATTCTCGAACTATTCGATTTTGAATCTTGCAGATTCGAATTCGAACTATTCGCACACCTCTAACATTTATGTAATGACGAGGCTCCTCTTATCTATAAATACTCCCTTCTACGGCGAAGAGATCATCGATCACATGATACGACGTACGTCATATTTTGAAAAGAAAATTAACTTGCTAAAAGAAATATTTTGAAAAAAAATTAACCATCACTCCATTTTGAATTTATTTCTAGATTAGTTTGATATATTAATATATTTATAGTCAATATATAGTTTGAAAATCTTGACATTATTGTATAAAGAAGTTTAATAAAAATAAAATAACAAATAAAACAAATTTTAATTAATAAATTTATAATTTCTAATCAAAACGACAGAAATTACTTTTAGTTTTGTTACTTGCAGCTTCTTCGTTTACTAAATCTCACAGAAACGCGATTCGCGCGTATTATTTACCTTTTTCTATACTTTTTATTTTAATAATGTTTACAATGCATGCAATTACATTATATTACACTATAAATCCTTCAGTACGCACAACTATCACAATATACCTACAAATGATGAAAGCCGTTCACGAAATAAGCGCAGTGAGAAAATCAGTCAGTGTCACGGAAAAGAGCTAACAATAAATTTCGAAAATTGATTTAACATGTCCTTTTTTAAATAACAATTAGACACTAAAAAGCATGTTAAATATATAGACTGCTTTCCGTTATTCACTGCAAATACAGAAAAACTACAGTATATGTAACGTGAATTACAGATTATCAGTACTCGTAGTGAATAATAAAAGCAATCATAACATATGTATAAAAAATAAAAGTATAAGAAAAACAAAATAAATGCATATGCTTTTATCAGTCAAATACCTAATTAAATAAAAATTCAATAAAGATTATGAAATTTTAGAAGAAGATATTGTACTTATTGTCTTATAAAAAATGTTTGGACAATGACGTTACTAAAATTAAATACCAATAATTGACCTCTAACTCAATTCAATAAAAAAAATGAAACTACTGCATATCGATAAGAATAAACTTATAAGGAATGATGAAGTGCGCAGACATCTCAAGGAGATAGTGACTTTATGACGTTCATATCTGCGCATTATCGATGTTATATATTTTACCGTAGCATATGTAGAGCAGTCAGTCATAAAATCTCGCGTACAGTGTGTGCGTCTCTTGCCAGACAATTCACTAACTAAGTGTTTCTATTAAATAAACAGAAACTTTAACAACAGTTAACAAAATTGAAATTATGATAATGTAATTAGCGTAATTTTACGCTTCTTCTTTTTTGCGTCATATAGACACAACTCTATGACAATCAAGTGTAGAAAATATTTTATTGATTTAAAACACACAAACTGCTAAAAATACTTTTTAACCAGAAACATTGTCTTCTTAAATAACTAGTCCGAAGATTTCTGTCGCGATGGAGCCGTCTACTTTATTCATGGTTATTCTGACAGCGAGTATTTGCTTATATTATTTTATTCTAAGCAAGTTATCTTACTTTGAGCGATTGAAGATCCCCCATGTGCGACCAATTCCATTGTTTGGTAACATGGCACCTTTTATTTTTCGACGCGTGTGCCTTACGGATCTTCTACAAAAAACTTACAACCTCTTCCCAGACGCAAAATATTTCGGCTTCTACGAATTTATGACGCCGATTTATGTTATACGTGATCCAGACCTGATTTCCACGATCGCCATTAAAGAATTCGACAACTTCACCGATCACCGTGGCTTTTTCAACAGCAGTCTCGATCCAATAGCCGGACAAAATCTGTTCAACCTGAAAGGAGATCACTGGCGCGAAATGCGGAAGCTTCTTAGTCCCAGTTTCACATCCAGCAAAATGAAGATGATGTTTGGACTTATGTGCCAGTGCGCCGAGAACTTCGCCAATTTTGTAGCAACTCAATCCGGAAAAGTCGGCAAGACATATGATATAAAAGATCTAC
>NW_012092754.1:0-503 GCF_000956235.1 Wasmannia auropunctata | reverse complement strand
TTATTTAAATACCTGATCTATATCTCGGCGCAAAAATCAATGTAGCTCGCATAAACGACCGGACGAGAATTCTTCTTGAAAAACTTAAAAAGTGTCACAGTTGCCTGACATTTTCACCCGACGTTTCCCGACTGATTTAATTATCTGCAGAATTTTCGAGAAAACCGATAATGAAAGAGTTGACGATCTAGTCGCGAGCGCGTCGCGAATAATTTTCGTTTCTAGAGAGGCAAGCTGCACGCGCGCGAGAAATTGCTGCTGCAGAGATGGCGATATAAACGTCGAATAAACTGACCAGAGAAGTTTATGCTTGTAAGAGCGAACTAATTTGTGATATGTGTATTTGTGATTATGTGTATATATCATACAAGATATTTCGATAATCGTACTCTACTTAGAACATTTCATTTTCATCGCAATTGTTGACGCACTCAGATGGAAAAAAAAGATATGACTGATAGTTTGATGGAAGCACACATTACTTTTCAATTATCTTTTATTGT
>NW_012092753.1:0-645 GCF_000956235.1 Wasmannia auropunctata | reverse complement strand
TATACAGAAATATATAATAATTAATAATTATCACGCAATTATCAAGCGAATGGAGTATTTCTCCAAACGCGAAAATTACTTCAAGTTCAATGATTTATAATTGCGACCTCAGACTCGGAGTTCTACGCTTTAATCCGGTCGGTGGTTTCGTTCTATATTTTGTAACACTCTCCGTATTCTCTCTTCGCTGCGCGCGCGTATACACACGCGTATACAGACGCGCTATAATTTATCTCCTCCGCATTTGCAGAGCGCGTTTTTGGAGGTGGTAATACCGCCAGACATCATCTCAGAAGAGACCTCGAACGACATGATGGTTCCCGAGGGAGGTGCTGCGAAGCTGGTGTGCAAAGCGCGCGGTTATCCCAAGCCCGACATCGTGTGGAAGCGAGAAGACGGCACCGAAATCATTTCGCGTAGCGGCCCCGGCAAGACAAAAAGTAAGGACTCGACAAGTTTTATTTCGCGCCAGTCAATCTCGCGTTCTCCCTTGAGAGCGATACGACCGCGGCACGGCACCGGCGCGGTCGCGGCGGCGTGTGCTGCGATATCGAAGCTTTTTTCGAATTGCAAAATTGTCGGCGCAATTAAAATCGATCCCTCCCGAGATAGCTCGCGAGCGGATAGAATTTAATTGACAGCCGT
>NW_012092752.1:0-435 GCF_000956235.1 Wasmannia auropunctata | reverse complement strand
CAATCATTATCATTCATTTTTTCATGATTCTTGCGGCGCTGTGAACAAAATTCATATGCGCACCCGTTACGAGGGGCGAACAACGAACGGAATTTTCGTCAACAACTAATGAGAAAGGAAAAAATCACCCGTATACTGTTGTGATTCTAGAATGTTCCTTTTCACACGTCACTTCCCAAAAGGGAAGCTTCCAAAACTGCGACAGTATAAAAAGAGGGTGCGAAAGATCGACGGGGTTTTTTTGTTAACCGCATTCCGAGAGAGTAATGTATCACTCGATTTTTCAAATTCGTGTCCGTCGCTTGAAGTTTTCACGTTAGCTCAAATCGAAGAGTCCGTTGCTCGCGGAACGTGTGACCAGTGCAACCACGTGATAGATATCTGTCGCTCGCTTCACAAACTTCACGCCGCGCTAGCAGCTCAAGTCGCTCGCTT
>NW_012092751.1:0-1939 GCF_000956235.1 Wasmannia auropunctata | reverse complement strand
TTTTCTGACGGTTTAAAAGGATGAAAGAAACGTTGGACCAAATGTATCGAGTTGCAGGGAGACTACGTCGAGAAATAAATTTTGTTTTGCTTCGAAATATGTGTTTTTCTTAAAAAGGCCGGAAACTTTTCAAATGACCCTCGTACTACAATAAAAATAGGAATAATTTATTGCGTATGCGTCTTTCACTATTTCAGTCTTGAAATTTATTATTATTTAAATACTTATTCAAATGCTTCGCAAATATTATCTGTGCGATAAGAAAAACTTCCGTGATTATATACGTACAGATTGTTCCCGAAATAAGTTGTTTACACCGATTTGACTTGATCCTACGACATTCAAATTTTGCTTCGTGAGCGTTGTCTAGCCGTGCGCGATAAAAACGATTCATACTTATACATATGCAGAATATTGCGGAAATAGATTTACTTTCATCGTTGTCAGCTATTAAATGCAAAAATGCGAGCAGAACGTGCTGCATGAAGAAGCGCAGCGTAGACTACGGATGATGTGCGTATAGAAGCGTTTATAATTATTTTTCGAAAATGATACTTCGGAAAATAACTTTATCACACATGGTTGAATTCGTCTTAAAATAACCTTTAATTTGGTAAAAAAAAATTTGAAAAATTAAAAAAAAATGGGTGGTAGGGATAAACACAAAAATTAACAATAAAAAAATTATTTGAAATTATAATTATAAAGCATTCTTAAGGCCATTCAACTTTTGATCAAAACATTTTTTTCTATCTCTCGTAGTTTCGATGATATTTGCATTGAAATAAAAAAGCCGATTTTTTTCTAAGGGGTGTTTCACCCCTTAAAAGTGCGTAAAAGCACGAATATGTGGTAGCTTAATTCTTGGTTTTGTCTAGAGAGTAACATATTAAAAGCTCATCAAAATCGGAGGGGGACACTTCCGTCCCTTTCCTTGTTAATAAAAAAATATTTTATCTATGTGTTTTGGAAAGTTCTTGACATCAGCTATTAGATTCTGGGATTAAAAGTATAACGTTCCATTTAAAAAAATTAAGATGACCTTCATCTGATCGTAACGACACCACCTAAGATCAAACCGATAAAATCAATAAATACATGTTTTTAAGTACTACAACTTTTGTTGGAAACATTTTTTTGTACTTATATTTTGTACTTATATTTTAACTTATATTTTCCGAGATATTCAGGGATAGCCATACTTTTGCGTCACCCTGTATATCCAAAGCCATTCAAATTAGAGAGATATAATATATTTCTGATGGTTTCCTTATAAAGATTAATTCAGGCATAGTTCATTAAAATCTTAGAATTAGTATATCAATATGTTCATACATCAAATTACAAATATTTTCTAAAATTATACTTTTATTTATATAATAAAAAAGAAGGTTGAATTAGAAAAAGTACTAAAATTTATAAATAAATTTTATTTTTCGATAAATTCTTTAACACTTACAATCAGAAAGACGATTTCTCTAAAATCGGAGAAAATGCCTCATAGTAATTTCGGGAAAAATGCTTCATATACATATACAGGATATCCCAAAACTCTTAATTAATATTTCAAGATGTGAAAGAGAATGAAATTTTGAACTAAAAGTTTCTTTACCAATTTTGGCTCAGATCATTATTTACAGAGTTATTAACGAATAAAGTTAATCAATCAGATCGCGTTTAGTCAGAGTACGCAGGAGCATGGCATGCCGTACGGCTCTTTGCGCTTACTTCTCTTAATTAAAATTTTATTCTAATTTTTCATATAAATACACTTCTCAACAAAATTAAAGCATCACTTACTCTACCCTCCAAAAATAGGCAAAATTCAAGAGAGTGTAACTTCGTCAAAAATGATCGTATCGAGATGATCAAAGCATTTTACAGCTTGAAATCTCTACTTTCCAAATCGGTACTTTTGAAAACGACCCTATTGATCTTT
>NW_012092750.1:0-406 GCF_000956235.1 Wasmannia auropunctata | reverse complement strand
TCGGGGGCCTGGGTCAGATCTGGGAAATCGCGAGGCAGGGACAACGGCTCGTGTTTGATAGGTATCTCATCAATTTTTCTATTATTAGTTACATGAGTTTTCTGGAAATCATGTACACGTAGGCATTAATTGACGTTTTACTTCTGTTAGCTTCGATCTGGATCCAACAGTAAGGCATACATGGTGGTCTGTTACGCTGGGTGGATTATGTACATTTTTAACACTTGTCGGAGTAAACCAAGTACATATACAACGCATGCTGTCTGTGAAGTAAGTTTTATAATTTGAGTGACAGTAGATAAGATTAAAAACATTATATAACATTTAGAACAATTGCTGACGATTTATGTATCGTATTTAAACCGATGACAAGTTAATCATATAATTTTAATTTTTTTCTATTTGC
>NW_012092749.1:0-461 GCF_000956235.1 Wasmannia auropunctata | reverse complement strand
GTTGTATCACTTTGTTAGTATATCAAAAAGATTTTATCAAATTTTAATCAGCAGCAATTAATCAATTTTTCGCAAGTTGAGATATATTACGCCGTTCAACGGTGACGTCACGGCTAATGCCGGATCAAGTTTTACTGGTATCGTAGTTTTCTCGCATGGAGTCACTTCATACTTGTTTAAGATTTTAATGATCGTCAGCTTTATCAGTAAAAGCCCGAAGCGAGTGCCTGCAAATGTATAATAATATAATGTAACCAACAAAAAATTAATTTGTAAAAATTTGATTTATTTTATTTTATTATTTTGTGCAACTTTGTAATTAAAGTCATCAAGTTCTATAATTGATAAATGATTGACAAAGTCTAGCTTATTGTTAGATTTATAAAAAGGTCTCGACTGATATTATTGCACAATTATTGCACATTTAATTGTTATAAAGTGTATAGCTTTAAATTTTTTAC
>NW_012092748.1:0-398 GCF_000956235.1 Wasmannia auropunctata | reverse complement strand
TCAGGCAGAAGACGGCATACGAGACGCGATTGTCGAAGTTATGGCGAATCAACATATCGCAAGTGTAACTCTGTATAGAACCGCGTGACGTCGATAATTCGGCACGATGCGAGGCATTACGTAGCGTGATTCATGACGAACAGTTGTGGGATGAGAAATTAGCCGTTTAGCTAACTTTCGGAGGTCTCAAGTTCAATTCGCCGGTTGAAAGACGAGATGTGACGTGAACGAGGCGTAGAGCGCTCTATCGGGAAGCTTTGTTTTTTTTTTCTTAATATGTAACCAATTATTTTAGACTACAAGAATGATAAGTAAGTGTTACGTAAAGTGTGAATATTAAGACGACTAAGACAATGACCGTATAAGATAAACATATAAAAAATTCAAAAAAATATATG
>NW_012092747.1:0-381 GCF_000956235.1 Wasmannia auropunctata | reverse complement strand
TATTTAAATAATTATTGTACTTTTCACATTGATTCGCATGATATTACAAGATTTTTATGTTACGTTTATCAATTGTCAATTGTTTCTTCTTATTTACTAATAACTACAGCGCATATTTTATTAATAATAGACGACATAGACACGCGCTTCGCAAGCGCTTTTCATTCTTTACTTGCTACTTACTTGTTTAAATGCATTACAATAGATAAACTATTAACTCCTTGTTACGCACAACTGTCAATATGACAGCATGTCATGATGACAGCTGTTCACGAAGTAAGCGCAATGAAAGAACCAGAATTGTGGAAAAGAAACTTCAAACAGATCGATAAATGCGAGTATTCATTTAACATGCCTTTTTTCAGAAAGGAGGATTTTATA
>NW_012092746.1:0-376 GCF_000956235.1 Wasmannia auropunctata | reverse complement strand
GCCTTGCCAGCCCGCTCAGAGATGTGTATAAGAGACAGCATAAATACTGCATGCATCCGCGAAGAAATCTAAGAAGAGCGACCCGTGTGGACGAGGAGCGGCAAGGGCGGGAGGAAAGGCGGACAAGAAAAAAAAGAATGCAGAGGAGAAATATACGCCTCCTTCCGCTTGGCGTCGAGGTAGGTCGGAGATTCGCCTTCTACGGTGACGTATTATGCAAGCGGGTGCGGGAGGGGGCGTGGGGGTGGTTGGGGATGGGGGGTGGTAGGAGAGGGCGTCGTTTGGCAATCTTAGGGGATTCCGTGGATACAATGGGATCTCAATACATCACTTCACCTAACCCGACTCCCTTCTCTCCTCTTTCTCTCTCTCTCTC
>NW_012092745.1:0-351 GCF_000956235.1 Wasmannia auropunctata | reverse complement strand
TGTAAACGTACAACTTACTTTATAAATAAAAGTCATTTGTTAATTTTTTACGCGGAAACTGGTATTGACTAGTAGATATGAGATATTCTTGTACCACCGTTATCAGTCGATATAAAATTACAAGCAAGTAAAATTTTTTTATTGGATTATAATTTAATTTGTGTCTCATGTGAATATATAAATGTATTATTAATATTCCTATTTCTTCTTACTATTATTACCATTAGTAACGTTAAATTTTCTCAATAAATTTGCAGAATGTTTCTTGATCGTTTTTGGAACCGATTAATAGGCGAACGCCCAATGCAGGTTTATAAAACCGTATGAATTACAGATCGGAAGAGCACACGT
>NW_012092744.1:0-346 GCF_000956235.1 Wasmannia auropunctata | reverse complement strand
TATCAAGCAGAAGACGGCATACGAGGCGTGTCTAAAAAATAACGAGATTTATGTTATAAATATTTTTACTAACAGTCAAACTACAAATTAATATTACCTCCTTCAAAGTAGTCCCTTTGAGAAGCCACACACTGCCGAGGACATTGTTTCCTGGTAGTGCTGGAATTCTTAAGGGGATGATATAGTAGAGATGAAAACGTCGCTGTTTTTTTTAATCGATAATTTATGCATATGTATGCGTGTGATATTGACGTAGCAATGTGTAGTGATGTGTTTATATTTACTACATCAATATCGCACATATATATATACGTTTTTCAGTAGAAGGAGGAAGGGGAATAAATAT
>NW_012092743.1:0-641 GCF_000956235.1 Wasmannia auropunctata | reverse complement strand
TTATTTAAAAAATCAACTGATATAAAAAATTTTTATTTAAAAATTTTTTACATCAGTTAATTTTTAAAATAAAAATTTTTTTTTTGAAAATTTTTATATCATGTGATTTTTAAAATAAAACATTTTTTTTGAAAATTTTTTATATATTAGTATTTTAAAATATGCACGCTTGCGAATGAGATATTTGTACAAAATTTATTAGAATATTAATAAAAAATTTGTTAGAATATGTTATTCCATCTTCAAATATAAACGTATAAATTCTAAAAATGAATGAAATTTGAAAGTATATACAAATGACTTAATTAATTAATTAATTAACGAATGTATAAATGACAATTTGTTTATATTTTATGTTGCCAATATTTAAATGTATGTGGATAATTGTTAGCATAGGCACATAAATATACATATACAGTGAGGGGCGGAACGACTAATTATTTCTGAAAGTATTCGTTTTATGGAAAAATGTTTCAAACAAAAATTGTAGGGTTTAAAAAAATTCATTAGTTGTTGATATTTATTTGAGTTGATCTTGAAAAGCACGGTTAACATAAAAATCTTGAATAAAAATTCCTATTTTTCGTTACATACTCTTCGTTACATATATTGCTAACGTCAAGAGTTTTTCAAAACATTAT
>NW_012092742.1:0-322 GCF_000956235.1 Wasmannia auropunctata | reverse complement strand
GGCTAGATACTGATTCTGAAGTTTTACTCCATCTACGTAAACGGCGGATAGATAATCACTGTCCTCGTCCGATGCCGGATATCTCTTTAAATAGATTCTGCTGGCTTTATCTATAAAATAAAATAATTTGTTTTTAAATATATCCTACATATTCTTTCAATAAAATTTATTGTTAACTATAAAAAATATTTATTTCTTGACTAATCACCATGAAATTAGTCAAAACATAGAATTTTAAAAGCTTATAGAATAAATCTCATAATTAAAATACGCGTACAAACCTAAAATTAATTCCGGAAATAGATCGGAAGAGCACACGTCT
>NW_012092741.1:0-498 GCF_000956235.1 Wasmannia auropunctata | reverse complement strand
TCGTTGATGTCGATGTTCTTGTCTATGTCCACCACAAATTTGCCTTCCGGATGTACCTTGACCAGGACCTTCTTCTTGTCCATGGGTTTGACTACTTCTCCTACGTAGGAACCCTGTTCCTGCAGGAGTTGCAATTCCTCTCGTAGCATGCGTACTATAAAAGAGCCATAATTAAAGCAATTTTCATATATCACAATCAAGTATATATCATCTTTATCAGCCTCGTATAACAATGACATTTGTATTATTAATGTAGAATTTAATTTTTCTAGTTCTAAGAATTAGAAAAAGAGCCGTAATTAAAACAATTTTCATATATCACAATCAAATATATATCTTTATCAGCCTCGTAGAACAATATTTGTATCATTAATGTAGAATTTAATTTTTCTAGTTCTAAGAATTAGAAAAAGAGCTGTAATTAAAACAATTTTTATATATCACAATCGAATATATCTTTATGAGCCTCGTATAACAATGATATTTGTATCATTAATA
>NW_012092740.1:0-457 GCF_000956235.1 Wasmannia auropunctata | reverse complement strand
TCCGTGTAAATCATAAAGAGAATAGATCAATCAACGATCAGGTTTTAATACGTTCCAGTCGCGTATGCACAGCTAAGGAGATCGGTTGATTGTTGCGTATGACGGAAAGCTAGTGCATCGTATAAATTATAAATTATTATATATCTACCAATTTGCGTGGTCTAAAGACGCGTGAGTTGCGTTATTACATCTTTTGGTAAGTATTTTTTTACTTTTGTATTGTGCAAATATTGCATTGGTTTTCACAAAAATTTTTTTAAATGGGTTCACTATTTCGTAGTTCCGGACAAAACGTTTTCCCCTATTACCGGAGAGTACAAATCTTAATCTTGTGTGTTAAATAACGCAAGATTTAAAAAAATGAAATATTATTATTTTTTATTTATTTAAGAAGAACCTTAAGCGTCCGGCATTAGGGAAACTCCCCCTACCAATTGTATCTATAATTACTGATGAT
>NW_012092739.1:0-376 GCF_000956235.1 Wasmannia auropunctata | reverse complement strand
TTTTATTTCTCAAACAAAGCCACGGGTTAGGAAGAAGTAAAGAGAAATGGAAAATGAAGAAACTGGTAAGAAACCTTGATATTTATTTCAAATGCTGATATATTTCATTTATTTTATTATTAAATATAAATTATTACGAAGTAATAAATTATAGGAAAATAAATTTTAATGAAATACGATTAATTTCGCGTTCGTAATAAGTGGCTTGTTAGCATGAATAAAAAAAATAAATCTTAATTATCCTGCTGTGAGATCTTTCTTTCCTCTTTTCTTTCCATTGAATGGTATAGATCGTGAGAAGGTTGCAATAAGATTTGTCCTGCGCGCCTTAACAACATTTACAGATAGAATAAAAACATCTTTATTCTAAACTTTA
>NW_012092738.1:0-371 GCF_000956235.1 Wasmannia auropunctata | reverse complement strand
AAATAAATATAAACAACGATGATAGCGTTAGAATATAACCTCCATCATAAGCATAAGTTTGAATAATTTACGCATCCTTCTTGTACGTATGAAATAAATTTAATATTTACCGGAGTATCAAAGATCGACGCTTCGCAAAATGTACACTGGAGCATAAGATATAAGTCCGTGGCCTGGAGAACACTGGAGAACACTATAACGTGATTGAAGCCGCGTGTGGATAATGCGGCGTCGAGCCGGTCGAGCGGACCGACTTGAGCAGCGAGTACAGGCAGCCGACCGTCACGGAGCAGAATATGATCGCGAAGATGTCCCGAATAGAAACCCGATAGAAGCCAGAAATCAGGGTTCCGCATAAAGCGGAGAGAAAA
>NW_012092737.1:0-519 GCF_000956235.1 Wasmannia auropunctata | reverse complement strand
AAGCACTGACCCTGGAAAATGAATCTTAAGTATTCTGACGAACTCTCATCAACTGGAATTAAGAAATAAGCATTTTCTAAATCCAGATTGGCTAAAAAATCGTTTTTTGAGATTAACCTTGTCGCTGTACGGCCATCCTCTAATTTAAAATGTCTGATTTGAATAAATTCATTGAGCTTTTTTAGATTTAAAATGAATCTAAAGGTTCTATCGGAGTAAAAAGTACGAGGATATAAACCGCGAATCCTCTAAATTACAAGGCCTAACGGCACCTAGCTTTAAGAGGTTCTTAATTGCTCCCCTGACATCCTCGAGGGATTGAGATATGGGCGACTCCGGTACAGAAGATTGTACCGGTTGTGCTTCAAATCTAATAGTGTAGCCTTTGATACAGTTAAGAACGAATCTGCTTTTGGTGATTCCTTCCCAGTTCTCCTGAAACGCCTTTAGTCGCCCCGCTACCTTTCTCACCTCTAACGTCTGTGATGATGACTGCGATAGCTGGGTCTCGTCGTCTTT
>NW_012092736.1:0-372 GCF_000956235.1 Wasmannia auropunctata | reverse complement strand
GAGCTTATTGACTGTCGACCAAACTCGACAAAACTGATCATTATCTCAGGCTCCAAAGTCCACCGAGATAATTTTTGCCTCAATCATCGTGGAATTTATTCCCGACAATATATAAGTGTACAAATTACACAACCATGACGTGTTCCGAAGTTTAATGTTCAAACGAGCTTGTGCGAATTGTGCGATCCTCGTAACTGCTCGTGACTGCTCGTGTAGTGAGAAGTGAGAACCAGTTGGACACTTTACCGGCATTTTAATTCTTTTAAAAGAAAAATTGAAACTTGAAAATGTTGAAGGTACGTTGATTGTTTAAACACACGGTGCATTCGTATTTCTACTTTTTATTACAGCTATTTGCCGGAACTGTTTTGC
>NW_012092735.1:0-343 GCF_000956235.1 Wasmannia auropunctata | reverse complement strand
GACGTGTGCTCTTCCGATCTGTTTGTCGAATACGGTTTTTTCATGATACAATCGCTAATAATTCAAAATCTATAGCTTTAACGCAAATTTTGCATCTTATAAAAGTGAAAGATAATTAAATTTCGAAAATTTTGATATATTTACAAACTCATTTTGGAAATATGTATAATGCGATAATGCTAAAAAACATTAAAAATTATCATTTTTTCGTGCATTTTGTCAAAAAAGTCAGTTCCGGTGAGGTGTAGGTCAAATTTTGTCTGTACATTTTTTAAAGAGAATTAAATTATCTTTAAAATTTTTTTTTATTCATCTACGTACGTTGATTTGTTCGGAGATACAG
>NW_012092734.1:0-371 GCF_000956235.1 Wasmannia auropunctata | reverse complement strand
CGTGTGCTCTTAAGAACATGAAATAGAATATATGATAAGTTGCTAACAATAAAATGCATTTATTATTTAAAGTAATATTAAACGTTTACATACAATTGTTTCATGATTGGCTGAAATCTGATTCCGCTTGTACATTTTCCGCTCCGTGGGACATTAGGGAAGTAAATCAGCGGAATACGGAGCCGGAATCCTTTGATAAGCATCGGACCGCGAACTGACGCACTGGGGTTCAAGGGTGTCGCGTTTGCAAGAATCGTTCGTTTTTAATTGAAGACGAAAAATACATTTAACCACGTACGGCGACCAGCCGAGATCTGTCGATAAGTCTATATAAGAATGGAAGCCGACAATATATTGTATGGTATTTGTCG
>NW_012092733.1:0-404 GCF_000956235.1 Wasmannia auropunctata | reverse complement strand
CTTTATTCAAGTATATGTTTCCTCAAATGTAATAAATTATTTTTTTTTTATATTTATTTTTTATAAGTAATTTATTTACTACTTTATAGCTTTAAAAAACTAATTTTTATAAAATATTTACTAAAATGTTATTTTTAAAATTAAAAATTCAAATGTAATATTGTAAAAATTGATTTACTAAATTTCAACAAATATTGTATTGTAATGTATTAAATCATAGTTAAATGCAAATAAATTTTTCAATAAGAAATTATTTTTTATTTTTAATTCGTTAATTTATTGTAATTTAAATAAGAAGATTTATAATTTAAACATTATTTATTTAAATTAAATAAATTTAATTTTAGTAAATATATATACTAAAATTAAAAAAAATTTTTCTCAGTGTATTTCAAAGATCGTTT
>NW_012092732.1:0-522 GCF_000956235.1 Wasmannia auropunctata | reverse complement strand
TAAAATGTGACGCATGTAAAAAAGAAATTCCATTAGCTATTGTTGCTCCACTACCTGCTCGTGGAAGTGCTAAATTTGAGTTATTAAATTTAATTCGGCAGAGGAAAACAGCTGAAGAATATTATTCAGACGTTGCAGGAGTTGTTAGTACATCATTTTGTAGAGGGAATCAGAAAGAAAATAATGTGCAGCCCAGAAGTTTTGGTAGAGGGCAATATTTATCAAACGCAATTCGGCAGAGGGAAAGAGCTCAAGAACTTTCAGACATTGCAGGAGTTGCTAGTACGTCATTCGATAGAGGGAATCAAAGAGACAATAATGTACAGCCCAGAAGTTTTGGTAGAGGGCAATGATTATTAAGTGCAATTCGGCAGAGGGAAAGAGCTCAAGAACATTCACAAGTTGAACAAGTTGAAGGTGAACATTTCAGTGATGATGATTAAAAATAGAAGTAAATAGGCTTGAATTGTAAACACTGAAGTAAATAATAAAATAAAAATAAACGAAATTTGTAATTATTAT
>NW_012092731.1:0-815 GCF_000956235.1 Wasmannia auropunctata | reverse complement strand
TTGCTAGATCCATATATACAAGTATTTTTCTTATTTTATCGATAAATTGTCCCATATTTTATTTATTAATAGCTTTCAATAATCTAGTAACTGACGCAAACAAGAACAGCGCATGCGCATCGAGTTGCCTAAAAATAACCAAAACTAAAGTTAGTAAATTAAACTAGATTATTGAAAGCTATTAATAAAATTTGGGACAATTTATCGGTAAAATAAGAAAAATACTTACATATATAGATCTAGCAAACGACTAGCAACATTTTAGCACCGAAATATTCATAAAATCATGAGATAAAGATTTCAAATGGCGGTTACATCCGTTACACTTGTCCAAATTTTATTTTTCGATTTTTTGCCCAAAATAATTAATATGCAAACAAAATAAAAAAAGATGCAAAAATTAGCAAACGACTAGCAAACGAATGACATATTCGAAATTATTGAAATCGTTAGTCCGACAGCTGGCTTTACACCACTAAGTGTCAGCAGAGAGAATCCTGAGAGCGGTCATGCCCGCGATTTAGCTGCGATGGCGATTGAGCTGGTTTCAGCGCCTCTGAAAAGTGGACATTGAACTACCAACTAGAAACCAATGAGAAGCACACGTTGGACGGAAAGCGTGCTTCTCATTGGTTTCTCTAGTTGGTAGTTCAATGTCCACTTTCCAGAGGCGCTGAAACCAGCTCATCACTAGAGTTCCTCTAGTCAGAGTTGAGACATGAGGCGGAAAAACGCCATGTTTCAGTCTTACCGGAAACAGCCAATAATTCGCTGGCGCAACTTTCAAATCATGGAAATGAATTATAACTTATACT
>NW_012092730.1:0-362 GCF_000956235.1 Wasmannia auropunctata | reverse complement strand
AAAATGTGATGCGCAAGGATTTTAGGTTTTGAAAAAACAACACATGGAGGTGGCGTGACATCCGGCGCGTCCGTAAGCGCGAGGCTCACACGGGGAGGTCACGCGGTACACGCGTGACTTCGTCGCTCCAGATGTGCGCACCACGGGCAACGTACAAAACGCGGATAATGGTTGCGGCGCGGAATCCGGAACACACATTATATTGCTTTGCATCATGCCAAAATCGAAGGATTATTTTATATTGATGGGTACTCTCTTTTTTTGTAGCAAAATTTAAATTAAATAAAATTAGGATTAGAGAAGTCATTTTATAAATGTTTCTTAAAAAGTATCATACACATTAATTACATCCTAGATCGGAA
>NW_012092729.1:0-325 GCF_000956235.1 Wasmannia auropunctata | reverse complement strand
TGCGGAGGAGCAGCGGTGGAAATAACCTCCGTAAAATTTTGTAGCCGTCTTGAACTTGCAGGGCAGTAGGGAAGAGACTTGAACAAGTCTATATTTCCATCCAAATCCACATTCTCTAAGTCTATATCCAACATCTGAAACTGAAAAAATGTACATAATAAAATTTTAAATAGAATTTAAATTAAAAAAATATTTGTAAATATTACAAATACTTACGTCTTGTTCTTACGTCATTTTGATGAGCAGCAATTACTGACACTTAAATGATTTGAAAGTTGAAACATGTCAATGGCCTCAGATCGGAAGAGCACACGTCTGAACTCCA
>NW_012092728.1:0-389 GCF_000956235.1 Wasmannia auropunctata | reverse complement strand
TTCGCGGGGACGATCTCCGGGTGGCTCGATACGCGACTCACGACACTCCCGACAGCTCACGGCAGATTCCTGTGGGAACCCCTCGCACTTGGGGACGGGCGCCAGCAACCAACGACTACGAACCGCGCGTCGCCAAAGGGACGCACGCGACGTGACTCGAACACAAAAATGGCGTTTCCGTCCGCAGAGTGCGAAAGGGGCTCCGCGATCCGCCCGTGGCTTTACAACACTTGGGGATAGATGGTCACCTCACCGGCACGATCTTCAGCTCGTCGTTCTCGGGGAAAGATCCGGGCCGGCAGCCTTCCGTCTCGTTCGCTCTCCATCTCTCGCTCTCGCTCGAGGGTCCGCTCGACCGCTCCTCGCTACGCTCGCACGCTAAAAGCGGC
>NW_012092727.1:0-303 GCF_000956235.1 Wasmannia auropunctata | reverse complement strand
CCATTCGTGAACTTCAATAGCTTACCGTTCAAATTCTATTCATCGGATCGCGTTTTGATACAGAACTTTTCGTCTTAGAATTTCACGGAGAATACGCTGGTTTCTGGCGGTACGCCAGTTCTGGGACACCCTGTATATATATTATAATCTACTTTATATATGTATATATATATATATATATATAAATTAAATTTTTTATTTTCTGATATTAAAAAGTCAGAAATTAAAACTTAACAAGAAACAAAAATTGGAATTAAAATTAAAATAAAAAAGAAGTTTCAAAGGATATATTTTTATGAAATT
>NW_012092726.1:0-366 GCF_000956235.1 Wasmannia auropunctata | reverse complement strand
ATTATATATAATGTTTCGAAAATAACGCTACTCGTGTGGGCCTGTGAGACGGGTAAAAACCAGGCTCGAGGAATTCGTACCACTATTCACGATTTACTGAACAGCACCAGTGACAAGAAAATAAAATACGAGGTAGTAAAGTTTTTTATAATTTCATCAATATATTTTTCTCGAAATGTATTGTATGCGACATAATATTTTTAAATATTTAATTTACTAAAGTATAATTGTGTTTTTAGTTTTATTTTTTCGGTTCTGCATTTAATTATTTTGCGATCTGACGTTGTAGTTGCAGTTGTTTTCTTTACAAATGCTACATAGGGAAAATATTTTTTCGGCGAAAGGTCTTAATATTGATGCAACACT
>NW_012092725.1:0-570 GCF_000956235.1 Wasmannia auropunctata | reverse complement strand
TGAGGGGGTGGCATTTAGGGCACGTAGTATTTTGAAAACCATGCGTCTCATAATGTGTCTCAGGCGTTACAAAGGTATCGGGGAAATAGATATCGAGATAGCGTTTCACCTTTTGCGAAAAAAACTTGTCTACACCTTAGGAGAGCATTTGCATACCTTTTTTACGACAGAGTCTAATGCTCGTTACCTTTGTGGAAAAACACTTTTATGTCTTTGGGACATTCACGTGCCCTTTTTTACGACTGGACCTGAGATAAGCCTTTCCGTACTTATGAGAACAAAATGTAGAAAAAAAAATACAAAGGAGACTCTCGATTTTTTGCCGAGTTCTAATGCGTGTTATCCCTTGCGGACAAACACTTTTGTGTCTTTGGGACATTCGCGTGCCCTTTTTTTTACGACAGGGTCTAATGCATTAACTTTTCGGGAAAATAACACTTTTATGTCTTTGGGACATTCGCGTGCCCTTTTTTACGACAGGGTCTAATGATGATGATGACCCAAGATAAGTCTTTCCGCACTTGCAAGAACAAGTTCTCCTCAAAATACAAAGGAGACTCTCGATCTGTC
>NW_012092724.1:0-399 GCF_000956235.1 Wasmannia auropunctata | reverse complement strand
GTGTAGCGTTGTGTACGATTCAATTGGAACAGAATGTGCACAGTTTTGAATAGAGTTAGATTAATTTTTTAATTCAATGTCAATGCCTTGATATTTTGTAATCCGTGATAGTACATTTCCATGTGCATAGTGCATACTTTAAATTGAATGTGATTTGTTTGAAATTTTCATGAAAATTATCATCAAAGAAATAATAAATTAAGTATTAAAAACTTGCGTAGTACTACACAAACTACGTTTATTATAAATAATCGAAAAATATACTTGAAAGAAAAAATATAATACAAAGATCTATAACAAAAATTCATTATTATGTAATATCAAATAATTTTTAAATAAATTACTTCAACGAAACTTAATATTTTTGTTGTCAATTATATCCTAAGTTTTTCAACCTGT
>NW_012092723.1:6818-8818 GCF_000956235.1 Wasmannia auropunctata | reverse complement strand
TACGAGCAGAACTCTCTAAATCAATAAAAATTCGTCGATTGTCCAAGGTGATACCGCGAACAGTACATCTAGTACAAGAATAAAAACCTGTATGTGATACTGTTCCCATTATAAAGCTCTTTGCTGGCGCATCGCAAACAAAATAAATACTATTTAACCGTGCAGTTTATCTGAACAATTCTAAGAAAAAGTAACATATTTTAAAACTTAAAACATATTATTAGTAAAATATTTTAAAAATATATGGTTTTTTATTATTTAATACAAACTATTATTAATAAAATTACAGCACAACGTGTATACATTAATATTATTGACTACTAAATAACACATATTAAATACTATTGATACAAATTTGACAGAAAGGAAAAAGTATTGTTATTATCTTATCAATGTAATAAATAATTCAATTCAAGATTAATAAATTTTAGAAACTTAACTCATATTATGATAACAATACAATACATACATATATTATATATACATATAATACAATATGTATTAGGGTGGACCTTATTTATACTTGGTAAAAATTTTTTTCCGAATTTTTCTCACGACGTTCCCAAAAGTTGTTCCATTTGGTGAGAAAAAAAATTGTGTAGAAGCTGAGCTTGATCGAATAATGGAAAAACGTGGCACAATTCTGTTAAAGTTGAAACAAATATTTTTTCATAAAAAATGGAGAAATCCAGTGAAAAGAATTCTGAATAAAGATTAATTTTCTTAGTGTTGACCAGTAAGTGTTGACCAATGATAGTATATTTTTTAATAAATATAGTATATTTAAATTGTTTTAACAAAATATATTGTATATGTATTATATATGTGTATAACTATATACGGAATATATCGTATTTTTACATTTATAAACAAGCAGGAAAATAAAGATATCAGTATATTGTTTGCATCTATATATTTTACAATCCACTGGAATATTTAAATCTATTGTAATTTTATAAATTCTTTTTGAGAGTAGATTTTGGACATTTGGATACTGAGTTCTTTATGGGTCACGATATGAAAATGAATTTTTTTTTCCTCATTTCTCGACAAAATTTGATTAAAATTCTGCATAAGCTTAACTTCTCGTTCTGCTGTGTCATTTACGACTTTAAGTGTTTTCACAATTTCCATATCAATTTCATATCAATTTTATTAAACAATCTGCAATTACTTTTTTTAGAAAGTTTAGGAGAAAAATGTTTATTCGTGGACAGTTTTGAATTATAAAGTTTTCATGCACTAAATTTTAAGAAGATAAATCATAAATCTATACTAAAATAAAATTTAAAAGAATTTTAAATTGAGAGTTAATTGCATAATTTACTTAGGTGTTTTTCTCTTTTTCTCTCTTTTTCTGAAGCACATTACGGAAATATTGCCATTTAATATTTACAAAAAATAAACTTGATATTTACAAAGTGTTCCGAAAATTAATTTAAAAACTTCAAGTTAGATGTGCCACGTCTTCCCGTTGTCCGATCGAGCTCAGCTTTTACACAATTTTTTTTTTCACCAAATGGAACAACTTTAGGGGGCGTCGTGAAAAAAATTCAAAAATAAAAAATAAGGTCCACCTTAATATGTACATACATATAAACAGGAAAAGAATTTTTTTATTTTGGAAATACTAATTTAAATCAATTTTAAAACAAAAAATAAAGTGTAATAAAAGTGGAATTTTCTATTTTTATATTAGTAATTACATATAAACCCAATATAAAAAATAAAACGCACAATTTATAATTTATTTTTTATGTGTTTATATAAAGACATTTTATATAAATTCGTAAGATTTTATAACAAATAGAAATTAAATTTATAATTTAAGGTAATAAATATATATAGCATATATTAAATAATCAAATAATCAAATGTATAAAAAACATATCGATACGTTATTGAAATACTTTATTAATGGTATTGTATTAAATTTTTAAACAATGTAATTTCTTTGTTCAAAAATATTCAGAAAGTCGCGCAATATCACATTGTGCGGT
>NW_012092723.1:0-598 GCF_000956235.1 Wasmannia auropunctata | reverse complement strand
TTCCGATCTATAAAAATTATCAAATATCCAGTGAGATACAGATCAAAATTATATATGAATTATCTGGAGAAGCAAACAAGCTCTGCACTGAGAAATATAATTCATTGGAAATGATTATGTCGAAGCTAACAATCTCTGTACAGTTGTGAACACATCGGTTGCGACACTTTTTTTAAATCTGGTTTCGGAACACACTATTATTTTGCAAATGTGAACCACGATTAAAACCACGATTTTCTAGACTAAAAGATAGTATACCAATTGTAGTTTATATTTGCAAAATAATAGTGCGTTCCAAAACCAAATAAAAAAAAGTGTCGCATCTGATGTGTCCACGACTATACAATGAAAAAATACTAAGAGATAAAAATATATGCATCACATTATTCAAATTGACAAAACAAAACATCCCGTTTTATTGCGTAATTTTCTGCGCGATCCGAAATTTTATACAAAGAAAGATTCTTTTATCTCTAGTATGTCAAATAATCTAATCAATGCGTCTCGCTTTAATTTGATTACCAATATTTTTCAACAAATCTTTTATGTTTTCATTCGGGAATACATATACTCTTTGCATAGTGTGCCTTCGTTGTAA
>NW_012092722.1:0-544 GCF_000956235.1 Wasmannia auropunctata | reverse complement strand
CTTAAGTAATGACTATATTTACACAATACTTTTAATCGGGTTTAATAAATCGATAGTTAGAAAATGGCCAATTACAGTCATTCCATTCTTCAGAGGAAAGCTATAATTGACCAGTTCATAACTATCGATGTTATTAAACCTGATTGATGCCCATTTCCACCAATGTAGATTAATTTTAATCTCGGTTTAATTTACTCTTCGCCTTTTTCTAGTTTTAAAAATTAGAAAAAGATGAACAGTAAGTTAAACCGAGATTAAAGTTAATTTACATTGATGAAAACGGACATTAGTCATTGTAAACGCCGTTTAATGCGTCGTCTACAATGGGCAGTAGCAGTAGTGAATTAAGGAGTAGACATAAAAATCTTCCAATTATAGTTGAATGTGAGAAGAATAATCAACTATTGGTCGATTTCTACGCCTATTCCTTAATTCACTACTGCTACTGATCATTGCAATGTAGACGACGCATTAACCAGTTCCACTTTGGCGCGGGATCAAATTTGGTGTCCTGTTTCCACTGGAAATAGAAATACGAAAATTA
>NW_012092721.1:0-328 GCF_000956235.1 Wasmannia auropunctata | reverse complement strand
AGTTCAGACGTGTGCTCTTCCGATCTCTCCTGCCAAAATTACTTGTCAGATCAAAATTTGCTAAAGGAAAAAGTTGTTCCTTTTAGCACAAAGTATAACGTCCTGTACTCCGAATGCGCCAATTCTGGGACACCCTGTATATATATATATTATATATATATATGTATATATACCATAATTTGATACAATATCATAATTTTATTTAAAAAAATGTAATTACATCTTACAATTGCATTGGTGTGTCATTCGAAAAAATATATTAGGATGAACCGAAAAAGATGGACTTCGACATATATACGTGTGTGTGTGTGTGTATGCATATAATGTG
>NW_012092720.1:0-535 GCF_000956235.1 Wasmannia auropunctata | reverse complement strand
CACCGGTCGCGCTTCTCTGGGGTGCGTTCCAAAATGAACCTTGAGTGAACTTTAGAGGTTGAGGTTTGGTGGGGATGAGGTTAACCAAGATAGTAGTTATTTTAGAACGGGACTTGGTTACAAATATAATAGATAAGTTGGAACAAAATGACACTTAAAAAATAAAATTTAACTTTATCACTATAACAAAAATATTATGTATGTCTCAGGCATGAAGTCTTCTTCCAATGAGGAACTGAAAGGATACATTGATAAATACTAATACTGATAATCCGCAAAATTATTAGATATAATAAAGTCTGATAAAATTAATGGAATAAAGAATTACAATAAAGAATTACCTTGCTGTGGTGAGCAACAGGTTATGGCGACGCTCTTTTCGCAATACTGATTCGTCAACAATTAGCCTCGTACGGTAATAAAAACCGTCATCTACGTTTTGCAGGAAGACTACTCCGATTTGGAAATATATGTCTTTGTAAAATTTATCTTGGGTTATCTTAAGTTATATGACAGCCATTACACTAGACTCTTG
>NW_012092719.1:0-328 GCF_000956235.1 Wasmannia auropunctata | reverse complement strand
AACGCAGCAAATTGATCTTGATTGAAATGTACAATTTACTCCGTCAGACGTACTATAAATTCATTACGTATTAGTTGCTTTTTATTTACACCAAAACTCAGATAATACTCATTCTAACATCATAAATTTGTTGAATGTTCCTCTTTATTCTAGTCAAATTCAATTATGTTTTTACTTATAATTTGCATAAAGAAATCGTATGCTTTACTGAATCTATTAATTCACATTAAAAGTGCGGTTTAAACCTATACTTTTACGCTCGATAATACTTTCTACCAAAGTAATGACATCATTATCTGAGTATATAAATACTCACATAACTTTAGAT
>NW_012092718.1:12233-14630 GCF_000956235.1 Wasmannia auropunctata | reverse complement strand
AACTACCAACTAGAGAGACCAATGAGAAGCACGCGTTGAACGGAAAGCGTGCTTCTCATTGGTCTTTCTAGTTGATAGTTCAATGTCCACTTTCCAGAGGCGCTGAAACCAGCTCAATCGCCCGTCGCAGCTAAAAATCGCGGATATGTTCTCAGGATTCTCTCTGGCAGAACGCAGCCTGAGTGCAAAAAGTGCAAACAGATTTGTGGATTGTAAAGCTAATTTGCAACATTTTTTTCTCTAAATTTCTCTTAATTTACTTATCAAAACATTATTGGCGTAGAAAGAGGACTCTGGAGAAATCGTTCAATTTATTAATATTATATGTGTCTGTTACTTTAATTTACACTTTTAAATTAATCGGTTTTTTTAAATCTTACATTTACGTATAGAAGTACGTAATCTGAATTTATTTATTAATATCTATGAAAAATAATGCATAAATATTTATTGATTTTTCTTTATTTACTTTAAAAATTATACTTAAATTAGTTTTACTATGTGTATATAAATATTACATTTTTTTAGGTTAGTCTCATAATGAATTGTAAATAACAATTCAGTACATACAACATAACGTAATTGTATGTTTATGTACTCTTATATTGCAAGTTATAATATGGATGCAGATATATTAAGAGCGATATTAAAAAGTTATAATGATGCAGAAACTTTTATTCAGTCTGAGAGTTGCAAGGATATGTCAAAGGAAATCTTGCTTTCCCTACAATCTGATACAATATTGAATACATTATGCCTGTCACTGAGTAGTCTTTTGTGTTATAAAATATCCAAAGAAGCTTATCAACGCTATTCAATCCGATTATTAATAATTGTATGTTGTTTGTTCATTAAAATATAAATTAATGCTTTTCTTAAGCTATTCTATAATTGATATTCTAATATGATTATGTTACAGGATGTCTTACGGAACTGGTGTAGAATGACAAACAATTTCAAACATTTGAAAATATTTACATCCAAAAAAAATAGCTTAAAGTTTATGAGTATTCTTTTAGACAAATATCTCACAGATGATGTTTTAAATAATTGCTACTCGGAGGATACTTTGATACGTTTAACTGTTTCTGTAATGCATTTGTCAGTTAAGCATACAATTTTTATGCATTATACGGATCGATTACTCGTAAGACTTTTACAACTGGAAGCAAATGATAAAATTGAAAAACTATTACATAATACTCTAAGCTCAAATTTGCATCTTAAACTATCCACGAAGGAAGAAATATATACTGTACAAAAGTTTAAATTAATAGAAGAACCTTTGCTCAATAGTTTTGTGTGCATGTTTTCTAATTTGAAGAAAGAAAATATAGATAACCAAAATAATGAGGAGATGCTACACAACTTATTAGAACTTAGTGCCAGGTCTGCATGTGTTTTTCAATTAATGTTTAATTTTTTAAAGGAATTACTAGTTCAACTGCAATATGCATCTTCAGTCCTAGAGTTCATAGATTTGATGTTAAAGCGAATATTTATTTGTTGTGAAAATTATGATACAGATATATTGGATCTTTATCCCAGGAAATTGCGTTCATGTATAATTTTATTAAGGATAAAGTCTAATCATCATACAGCGCAGACACGTAAATATACTTTACAGATTATGAAACAAATCTACAATAAAAATAGAGATATTTCATTAATTTTAATATCCCATTTTCCTGAGTGGCTAGAATGTTTTGCAACTTATATTACTAATAACATAAATTGACTAGAAAATGGTAGTAATAATTATACTATAATGTTATGTAATGTTAGTGTAATTGTTTTATGATTAATTTTAGCAATTTTGTAACATCTTTGTATTTTTTGTATACTTTAATAATAGTAAGATATTTTTTACTGAAGAATGACGAAAGTGTATATTATAAAGACAGATCCTTATATATTGTATCATAAAATAAACTGAAATGTTTTTACTGAAATAAAATTAAATGATGTAAATTTTAATATCTTGCATCTCTATTAAATTCATACTGAAAATGATTTATTATGATATTCTTATTTCTCTAAATATTATATTTATTTTGAATAAAATGTTGAATTAAAAACAAATTTATATTATAGCTGATTATAGTATTCTAAATATCTTGAAAAAATTCCCTTTTTTAATACGCAAAAATAATTTTTATATATTTAGAAATATTTTTAATAAAAAAATATTTTTAATAAACAAATTTCTAGTTTATTTCTGTATTAGTCAAACAATAAAAAATGTACTCTAATTGTAAGCATATTTTGATTGCCCTGATTATAAGCATACATCTTGTAACACACGAGTAATAAGAATCGTAAGAAATTATAGTAAGACTTTATTGTATAAAATTGTTTTTTATAAAGTAACAATTCTTGCAAATCTTACATAATAGT
>NW_012092718.1:0-327 GCF_000956235.1 Wasmannia auropunctata | reverse complement strand
TTCATCATTTCCTACTTCCTCATTATTATTATTGATAATTGATATTTTATTTACTTAATTCTTATTTCACTGCGTCACATTGCAAATTATTATATCGAAATATTACATTGATTATAATTATTAATGATTGCACGGTTTTGTTACTATAATACCATAACACCGTAATTTAGTATGTCGTTATAATATTCATAATTACCCAAGTAATATTACTCTTCTCTTAATTAAACATTATCACATTATGTTTCGTGCTATATTCTAAGACTTACAAGGAAGTACGAAACCTCATATAATTAATAATCATATGTTCTTTGCATGCTGTCTCTTATA
>NW_012092717.1:0-829 GCF_000956235.1 Wasmannia auropunctata | reverse complement strand
TTGCGCGAACGCTTTATACAATGTAGACTTGACGCATTTGCGCATGCCATCTCCTTTAAAAAGAGATAATGGGAATGGAGCAAGTTCGTATGTAAGATATTCTTCAAGTTCATCATCGTTTCGTTTAGCAATACTCATTCTTTGGAAAATCGATAATGGATTAATAGGGATTGCATCTTCCTCTATCATGATACTTGAATTAACCACTGCGAGTGGAGTAACTTTTTTTTTACGTTGGAATTTTACAGAATCAAAATTATTGCCAACCATCGATGCAATGCCAACACTACCAACTTCTGTAGACATGTGGCAATTGATTTTTTCGTTACCAATAACTCCAGTGCTAATCGACATAATTTTTTTTATTTCTGGGAAAGGATGATGTTGAGAAAACCATGTCATTAGCTTGCGTACGTCTTCGATGTCGCGATCAATTCGAGAACTTCTCATTTCAACATGCTGTTCTGAACTGACAAATGAAATGTTGCAGAATTTTTCAATTTCATCGCATACATTGTGTAAAAATGGCATTTCTAAAGTCCACCTAGTTAACATACTAGTCTCCTTTTTAACTCCGAGGTTTAACTCCGAGACTCCTCGTCCATGAGTCAATCCACCAACAGTTTTCATTGTCCTCATTATTGTTTGCTCAATTGTCATATCCGTTCATATACCACTCCAAAATCTATCAGAACGTCTAATAGTGAACATTCCTTTTTCGGTAAATAAGTTATACTCATGAGGGGTCATTTTCTTCTGTAAATTTAACATATTCTGTAAATATAAATAACCGCTCTTTGTGTATAAGAAATGACCACTAGAATAGAAA
>NW_012092716.1:0-633 GCF_000956235.1 Wasmannia auropunctata | reverse complement strand
AACAATGTTCGATAAATTCTATGTTATTATGTAACATTTTCAAAACATTTATATAATATTATTTAAAAATGTTTGAAAAATGCACATGAAATTAACGTTTCTAAATGTTATTTTAATGTTTCTTGCTTACTGGGCAGTGTCTGTTTGTAAGTTAATATTGTTTTTTGGCGTTTAATATTAATCATTTCTGATATTAATTGTTTATTAAAATTTCTCTCTACAGACCATGCAGCCCTTCAACTGCACGGACAGCTATCATCGGAGGTTATCCTAACTGCTTCCTCACTCACTATAGACGTGAAAGAATACTGCACACATTAGGAAACTAAGAGCAAGAGTTAAGGATGTTCTGGTACTAACGTTCTAGTATTGATAAAACTTTGAAAATTTAATAAATTGTTTCTATTTATTACCTTAACACATGTACAAAACCTGAAGTCGATTCTCTAACTAGTTCACGAGTTATAGGCAAATATTATGTTAATGACATTTGTTTACATATTTTGTAGATTTTTAAGTCTTTTGATGTCTGATATATACATTAAATGTTATCAATACGTGTTACGGTTTTTCGTTTTTTGCAGTTGATTTCAGGTGAAATTTACGTCCAAAAGTTTGTTTCCGACAATCACA
>NW_012092715.1:0-390 GCF_000956235.1 Wasmannia auropunctata | reverse complement strand
TCCCCATTCAGTGAAAACAATGAGGGTTTGTCGCCAACATGAAACTAGGACCAGCGGGAGTGAGGCACGTGTGCGGTAACGAGTGGGGATGGCATGACAGACGGTAGCGACATCTTGTGGCATACTACCTCATTGGAAGTAGCGACATCTTGTGGCATGCTACCTCCCGTCTTACCTCCCTACCTTTCACCCGCACACGTCGCACCCCTGATGGCCCTCGTTCATTGATCGACAAACCCCCCCATCTATCTACTGATGACGCATATCCTGGCGGCGCCATAGGTTTGGGTCCATTTTTCCGCCGCTCCTTCGCTACCGCCTTCCGGACCGCTTGATTAATTTTCTGAAAGCAAAAAAATTTTATTATTATTCATTGTAAATTAAAAAAAT
>NW_012092714.1:0-508 GCF_000956235.1 Wasmannia auropunctata | reverse complement strand
TGTCGTGACGGTCCCGCGTACCGCCTGCCGGCGGACAGTAAGTTGCGCCGCCCCTGTCTACCATCCGTACGCGGCCCGTAATTTGCTAACTATTTCTCGTTATAATTTGAAAACTAAGCTTCGGACAAAATTTTTGTAAAGGAAAAATCGTCTTAGAATTGAGTCAAGAATACGTCTTTTCAAGGACGAGGGGTTGTTCTGAATCACCCTGTATATATAATTAAAAAATGGTTAGCTGTATTTTATGTGGTTTTTCCAAAGCAAAAAATTGTGGAGTTACTTTTCATATGTGAGTATCTGTTATTATTATTACATTATCTGATATTTGAACTGTTAAAATAATTTTTCTGTAAAAATTACATACGTGGGCAACTAAATATAATATTACTCAAAGATCTCTCACAGCCTTACTTTGTATTTTAAAAAACGAAGGTCACGACGAATTACCTGCTGATGCTAGGACGCTTTTGAGTACGCCAAAAAAAACAGTTATTCGCGATTGTGGAAA
>NW_012092713.1:0-663 GCF_000956235.1 Wasmannia auropunctata | reverse complement strand
CGTTCAGATAGAGTTTCACGTTCGTCAGGTTGCAGTGATCGAATCGGCTCACATCTTTGCTCATGACATTCTTTCGACCCGTTTGCAGAGCGAAGATGACGTTTCGCGGCTTCTCGAGCTGAGTAGCGGTCTTTATGGCCCACGAATGCTTGGTCGGCTGCTGCAACAGCGGAAACTCGTACAGGTCCCACGAGCGAAAAGCCATGCTCAGGTAGCGCCCGCTCTCCAGAGCGCGCAGCATCGACAACTTGTTTATTTCAGTAACACGTGCGGGATTCGCCATTGTATCTTCGACAATTCAATCCAGGGTTCCATCGCTTGATCTCCCGTCAGACAATTGTTGTCGTTGCGCGATCGTATAAGGATCAACTCGTGACGAGCGTTGATCACCACGCGTTTGTAATCTTCGCAGAATCCCAACAGCGCCTCGTTGCTGGTGAGCGGGTCCCAGTCGGCGTTTCTCAGAATCACGCTTCTGTCGGACGAGGTTGTGACGTAATGTTTGAGCGTGCTAGTTATGCCCACGTTTCTGCAGCGATCGATCTCCACGCCGTCGAGTTCGTATCGAATTTCATCGAACATAAACGCGACGCAATTATTTGTCAAAACCACGTCAGCTCCCTCGATCCTTCTGTTCTTCGTTAGTTTTCCCTTGATATACAG
>NW_012092712.1:0-321 GCF_000956235.1 Wasmannia auropunctata | reverse complement strand
AGTCGGTGTCTACGTGTCCGCCGTCGTAGAGGTAAGTGTCTAGGTATCGTTTAGGTCTCCGCCGTCGAGGAAGTCGGTGTCTACGTGTCCGCCGTCGAGGAGGTAAGTGTCTAGGTATCGTTTAGGTCTCCGCCGTCGAGGAAGTCGGTGTCTACGTGTCCGCCGTCGAGAAGGTAAGTGTCTAGGTATTTTTAATTTGGTTGAAATGTTTTGTAAGTATATATTTGTTTATTTGTAGTTATTTTTCGACTAGTTTTTCTATTTTTGTCTAATTTTTTTCACTTGTCTCTCATTTTTTATTTTTTTACAATTTTTCGACTA
>NW_012092711.1:0-413 GCF_000956235.1 Wasmannia auropunctata | reverse complement strand
TTCAAGTCGATCGGCTTGGACGGTTTGACGGATGACCTGAGGGAACACCTGAAGTCCCATCCAAAACCGGCGCCTGTGCCGATGTTAACCGGTATCAAGGAAGAGGAGCCCTCAAACTCTGCCGATTCTACCAGTTCGTCCAGCTCGACAACGACCGATTTTTCTTCGTCGTCTTTGGAGGACGAAGTTCCGGCAAAGAAGAAGAAAGGTAAGACGTCGAAGAGGGACAAATAAAACAAAATAGGAATTAATTGAGTAATAAAAAAAATAATAAATCTTTTTTTATAAGTTATAATGTATGATAATTAACTAATTAACTATTCTGTACAAATTATATTCTACAACTTACATATTTTACAAATGCTTTAAGAGTTACAAATTAGCAGGAATAATAAATAAAAATATAATATTTA
>NW_012092710.1:0-453 GCF_000956235.1 Wasmannia auropunctata | reverse complement strand
AAAACGGTCAAATACAATCAGAAGCGTCTATTCAGACGGCACTGATTAATAAAAATTGCAATATTTACAAATTATCGGAGAGACGAAAAAATTTATTGGTTGCGTTCTCACGAGAATGGGCGAAGGAGGGGCCCATTCTATTTTCTCAATATTCGAAATCACATAACATGATTTTGAATAACTGTACGCTTTAAACATACAATGTACTGTAAATAGATTTGAAACTACAAATATATATAAACAGTACATAATAAAAAAATGTTTTATTACTGATTTTTGGTCTAATCAATTTGAAAAATAAATCGTACTGCATAAATTTTTGCATTAGACTAAAAGCAATTACAGAGCAATGCATATTTTTATACACATAACTTGTATAATCTCAACACATAATTTTTATAGACAGTGTATGTTTATAATTATGTGTGCGTTTATATCTATGTGTATACATAA
>NW_012092709.1:0-420 GCF_000956235.1 Wasmannia auropunctata | reverse complement strand
CGGATATCCAGATATTCGGATATCTTAGAAAATTCGAATAGCCGGATAATCCGAATATGAAGCGTCACATTTATTCGCAATCCGAATAAACGGATAGCGTCAAATTCAAACGAATCTTAAAACTCTAATGTATATATATACATATATGTACATACATTTTATGATTTTTACAAATAAATATATTTTACACTGATCGTGTCGTCGTACGTATGTCTAGATCATATCTCGAACTTATTAAGGAGCAAATAAATAAACAGCAACTTAATCAACATTAAATCGGAAGTATCCCTCTAATGCCAATCCGCATCTTGCACGATATTGTCTTATCCCTTACTTGAGGGTCCCTATTTCGGGGTATCCGCGCGCGCCTTCCGCGAAGATTGAGTCAGTCGAAAACTCTTTGTACGAGCAGCGCAGTCG
>NW_012092708.1:0-354 GCF_000956235.1 Wasmannia auropunctata | reverse complement strand
TCAACCACGCGCGGATGCGATTCTAAAAAAGGCGTTCGATTGCTCAATCCTGTTTCCGCGACGTACGTAGTTCACGCTTCCCTGTCAATGGGTGCCTTTGATATATTTTTGCTCCCCTTGAACCTTGAAGCACAAGTTCTTCAAGTACCGTGTGATAATATTTAGGAATATATCATAAATTTAATTGAAATATCGCTTCTAATTTCCAATGTAATGTGTATAAGAACGTTAATATACATATGTCGTTTTTATTCATAAGATAAGCAGGTGATGTTAGCGCTGGGCATCATGCGGTACCTGGCAGGTGATGAAACACATGTTAAGCCAGACGTAATAACTTCGTATAGCATACAA
>NW_012092707.1:0-422 GCF_000956235.1 Wasmannia auropunctata | reverse complement strand
TATACCAGTAACTGAAAATGTATCTATATCTGAACTAACAATTTATTAATCTCAAATGCTTTTTTTTATTATAGTATCAAAATTTAATTGTAAAAATATTTAAAGAAGATTACAATTAAATTATAATATTATGAAAAAAAGCATTTAAAAATAAATTTTTGTGTACGTGTTCCGGTACAGATACATGTTCAGTTACTGGTACAATTAAAGGTCTATCGATAAACTGAGAAGAGTCAAGGACGCCAAGAGATAATAGAAACCTGGCTAGTTTTATTCTTTTATACTTTGCCAAAATCCCGACTTAAAATTATTTCAAGTTCGCCAAAGTAAAACAATGAAACCAGCCATTCTATTATCTATTAGCGTTCTTGAGGCTTGATTTTCCAAAGGAATACGATGCAATTGCGATTAACTGCTTCGTA
>NW_012092706.1:0-448 GCF_000956235.1 Wasmannia auropunctata | reverse complement strand
TATCCCCTGTGTGCCTTGTCGACTCAGTTGTATGCTATACGAAGTTATTACGTCGTAAATGTTAATGCAGATGTAGTTGTGTAGTTTATGATATTGTCAAAGATGGGAAAGGGAAGGAGCTATTTACGCGTTTCACGGCGCGGCGTGGAATACTCACGCTTTGTACCATGGGATTGCGCTCCTGCTTCTTCTCCTTCTTAACCACCATAGTCTCATCCTCGCTGCTATCTACGTAGAGGAATTAATCAAACAAACGTTTATCCACGCGACGTCTTTTTACACATAACCTAAAACTTAACGATTCGGCCAGACCTTAAAGAATCCGACAGAGGTAAGGGCGACACGCAGGTAGCTTGACCTATGTTTATTAACGACGACTCACCATCGCTGCCGTCCGCTCCTTTCCGCTTCCTCGTGGCATTACTCCGGATTTTACGTCTTTTAAATA
>NW_012092705.1:0-389 GCF_000956235.1 Wasmannia auropunctata | reverse complement strand
AAAGTGTTTTTCGTAACACAGTGTATAAAAAGTATAAAATTCAAACAGCCATAACTTGATGAAAAAACGTCTTACGGACATAAACCAAAGTTTGTTTAAAAGCTCTTAAATTAAACTTTCAGATGCCGTTGGATTCATTTAAAAATCATTTTCTATTTTATCGCATAAAAATATTAAATGTAGCTAAAAACGCCATTTTTGGATATTTTAATTTTAAATTACTCAAAATCCTGACGTGCTAGGCAAATTCTTCAAACAGCCAGCAAAAAAACATTCGAGAAACATATGGTTGCACTTCGGAAAGAATTTTGCTGAAGCACAATATAATTATATAATGTAATCATTTTTATGACTACATATATGTATATGTATATAGGAATAATTATACA
>NW_012092704.1:0-412 GCF_000956235.1 Wasmannia auropunctata | reverse complement strand
TGACAATGATCACGAACACGCACGTCGTTCGATTCAAACGGCTCGCTACAGATGTGACAACGTTCAGCATTCCAAAAAACGTGCTATTCGTCAGATGTCAAATCGATCATGGGCACATTACTAACGAGTATCGACTTCACAAGTTGAGCCAATTCATGCAACTCATTGACGAACCATGTAACACAATCCTCACCGCGACGATATTTTTACGTCGATGTGTAATTGTACGCGCCGCAAACGTAATATCCTACGCTAAACGCACGATGATGTTGATAGGCGCGTCTACGCGGAATGTTATCTCGACGCTCTTCGTCGTTGTCATTCTCCTCCTCTTCCCCCTCTCTATCGATGTCCATTTCTCTTTCCTCTTTGTTATCCTTCTTCTCTAATATACATTCCAGATCGGCGTATA
>NW_012092703.1:0-337 GCF_000956235.1 Wasmannia auropunctata | reverse complement strand
CAGAAATTGAAGATCCCTCGTTGCTGGTGAGCGGGTCCCAGCCGGCGTTCCTCAGAATCACGCTTTTTGTCGGACGAGGTTGTGACATAATGTTTGAGCGTGCTAGTTATGCCCACATTTCTGCAGCGATCGATCTCCACACCGTCGAGTTCGTATCGAATTTCATCGAACATGAACGCGACTCAATTATTTGTCAAAATCACGTCAGCTCCCTCGATCCTTCTGTTCTTCGTTAGTTTTCCCTCGATATACAGATAACTGTTACACGGCAATGTGTACAGATCCTGTTGCTGTATGGGTATTCTTATCTCGTCGCTGTACTCAAATATCGTGTTGA
>NW_012092702.1:0-716 GCF_000956235.1 Wasmannia auropunctata | reverse complement strand
AAATTTAGCAAGAAAGTTTCTTTATGACGTTTAATTAATCCAGACTCCAATCCAGACTCCAATCATATTTGGTTATGAAACCTATATTTTCTTGCATACATTCTTAGAATATTGCTGCTATAAATTCTACGTATGACAGACAATTTTTTAACAGATACAAAAAACAGCGATATAATTAAGTGTAATATTTAGAATTCTAGCTGAAACAGCAAAACAATTTCCTGAGTGGTGTGACACGGGTACCCGAGGAATCGGTTCTCAACCGTGTGCAGCGAATGACGGGCGGGCGGGCAGGTACCCGGGTACCCGGATTTTCCGAGCACTACTTTTCAGAGACTGTCAGCGATTTCTCTGAAAATCATTTATAAGTGTCTGAAAAACTTTGAATTTCGCTGAAATTAGAGATTTCAGTGATGTCTCCGAAAATTAAACTTTCATGGTTTCTCACTTTTCAGAGACTTTTAGTGATTTCTCTGAAAATTATTTCCAAGTGTCGGAAAGTCTTTGAATTTTGCTGAAATTCTGAAATTTAGAGATGTCTCTAAAAATTATATTTTCATGGTTTCTCACTTTTCAGAGACTTTTAGCGATTTCTCTGAAAATTATTTCCAAGTGTCGGAAAGTCTTCGAATTTTGCTGAAATTCTGAAATTTAGAGATGTCTCTAAAAATTATATTTTCATGGTTTCTCACTTTTCACTTTTCAGAGACTTTTAG
>NW_012092701.1:0-388 GCF_000956235.1 Wasmannia auropunctata | reverse complement strand
GAAAAAGTAAAATTACATTATTAGCTAATAAGAAAATAAGAAAATATACTTTGTGAGCTGTTTTTCTTTACAGTAATAATAAATAAGCGAAAGGATAGTCAAGAACGGAATGTTTGTGGCGTTTTATTGGAGGCAAGAAAAGTCTAATCCCAGATGTCTAATTATAAGGTATTTCAGACACTCATCATGTTAAGAATGAAGGTTAGTAGAATTAAAACGAGTGCCTGAATTAAAATAAAATAAAACTATAAATCCCCCTGAAAATTAACGAAATTGTAGCATAATCATCGGTTCGAGTCGATTATTTTTGCGCTTATTATCCTGTGCCTCTCAGTGCCAATATTCGCTCGTACAAAATGTATTTTGTGTTCGTCTCGATAAAGCTTCG
>NW_012092700.1:0-412 GCF_000956235.1 Wasmannia auropunctata | reverse complement strand
CACATTCGTTTCTACTTTCGCAGTCAATGATATGATTCGCTAATTTCCTTTGCGAATAAAAATAATGCAAACATCTGTAACAAAAGCACATTTAATGTATCATTAATTAAAAAAAAAAAAAAATAGGGACAGGGAGAGATATTGTACTCACCGATCACATACATATTTCTTTGCTTTACGTTTGCTCAATTGCATGCTTATTAAGCGTGACAAATTCTTTATCCACGTGAAATGCATGACCTTTTTGCCACATCGAATTCCATATATGAGCAACAGATTAACGTGAACCTCCTTCTTATATGCTGTAAGACGAAGTGGCAAAATATAATTTGCCCCTATATAATTCTCTTCTTTAATAGGTAAACACATTAATAAACAAGTTATTTTGACGTTCAAATTGTCCGATCTTATT
>NW_012092699.1:0-424 GCF_000956235.1 Wasmannia auropunctata | reverse complement strand
TATCCCCTGTGTGCCTTGTCGACTCAGTCATTATACGAAGTTATACGATACGCAATTGATTCATTTGAAATTTAAGGGGAAGCACACATCAAACGGAAGTTACGAATTGCTGGTCAGTCGTTCCACAACGTTTGCCATAATAATGACTATAAGAATCGGCCGTTACGCTCGTAACAGGTGAGTTAACTCTGTTATAATTAAGCAATAATTAAGTCAACGAGGGATCCTAATTGTCTGTCAAAATATATACATAGCACATTATCACGTTACATACTGCCAATTAATATTGCTATTCAGAAAATTTTTCAAGATTGGAAATCTCTTGAATTACAAACTATATACGGAATTTTAAAAAAATTAGTTCTATAAAATAACGAATAAGATTCTTGGAATAAAGAATATAAATATCCAAAATCATAGGTAA
>NW_012092698.1:0-487 GCF_000956235.1 Wasmannia auropunctata | reverse complement strand
CCCTTTTTCGTAACTTTCGTTGACGAAATGGAAATGAACCTCTATATATTTGGAATTTTTTGTTAGATTCCCAAATTTAGCAATAGAAATTGCACCAGAATTATCTTCATAAATGCTAATTGGCTTCACAATGTTTACATTAAAATCTAATAACAAATTCTTAATAACTATGACTTCACTGACTAGTTCTGATAATGCTACGTAATCAGCGGCTGTGGAGGATTTCGTCACACTGCCCTGTTTTCTGGATTTCCAGTATATCACGTTTCCAAATAGTCTAATTACATAGTCAGTTGTCGATTTTCGATCAATCTTATCACCTGCCCAGTCAGCGTCCACAAAATAATCTAATATTTCTGCGTTTACATTTCTTTATAAGTCAGCCTTACATCTTTAGTTAAATATAAATATTTCACAATTCTCAATGCATATTTATAATGCGTCTCATCGTACATATTTTGAAATCGACTTAGATAGTTTACACTAT
>NW_012092697.1:0-326 GCF_000956235.1 Wasmannia auropunctata | reverse complement strand
TGTGTGCCTTGTCGACTCAGTTGATGCTATACGAAGTTATACGTTCGCGCTGGTTCAATAAAACGAAGTAATAGTGTCCTTCTAAGGACATTGACTCGTTTTCGAACTCTTGCAAAAGCGCCTTCGACTCGCATCGTCCGCCTCGGCGCGTACCTGCGAGACAGCTCGTCTAGTTGCGTCATTCCTTACCCCTTCCACTTCCAGTCCCATCTCCTTTGCACACGGGATTTACTCTCACACTCAAACTACCGAATTAAATATCCTGGGGTCCGGACGTAACAATAGGATAAGATCGGAAATTTTTGATGAGACAAAAGGAAGGATAT
>NW_012092696.1:0-395 GCF_000956235.1 Wasmannia auropunctata | reverse complement strand
ATATGAGGTCACGTAAAAGAATATATTTACCAAGAACCGATTGGTGATCTCGAAAAATTAGAAGACAAAATAATAGAAGCCATTGCCACTTTATCGCCTAATATGATTATTAGCGCTACAACAAATCTTCTTCGATGCGCCCAATTGTGTATTGAGTGCGATGGTGGCCACTTCGAACAGTTCCTGTAACTCTCATTATTTTTAAAATTAATATCATTTCTTTTATCTTATTTTTATTCATTGATATTTTGTAATATTATACTGATAATAAAAATAATCACAAATAAACGAGACAAAACTTAAAAGCGATCTCTTTGTCATTGTATAAAAATTGAGACGCCTACAGCATAAGTAACCTAACTGTAAAAAATTCGATTTTTAAACTTAAAACGTTA
>NW_012092695.1:0-465 GCF_000956235.1 Wasmannia auropunctata | reverse complement strand
CACCAAATACAGCCGTCGCGATCAAACGTTTCGCCTTGCTGTACGGGATCGCACCGTCTTCCCATTTCAATCCATGGTGATAGACAATCAACCAGGAAGCGCAAGACCTGTCGGATTTTGTCAAAAATTTCCATGGTAGGAGACTCTCGAAAATGTAATGCGAGAGAACCGTGCCCCTTCTCAGCACCGCCATTTCTTTCGCGACGAATCTCTTTCCAACGAGGAAACCTTGCAGGTCCACGAACGTTAGCACGGACATGACCGTCGTCGCCGAGAGGAAGTAAACCGCTCTTCGATGGTTCAATCGTTTATATCACACAAAAACTGTATTGGTGGTGGTGATGGGGGAAGGAGGATGCGCTCAGGTGATCTTGCGAACAACGTTGGTCAATGGGTTGTACTGAACCACGCGATCGTGTATGATGAGGCAATACGCGGTGATGCCCAACGGCACGTTCTCCTTGG
>NW_012092694.1:0-540 GCF_000956235.1 Wasmannia auropunctata | reverse complement strand
CTAACTCACGGGAGCGCGTGACAATATATATTATTTGTATAAAAGATCTGATATCAATAAATGGCGCCAAGTTAAAATTCCATAAAAATTGTTTTTCCTTCTTTAAGTCATAAATGTATATTACTTGTATGAAAGATTTGATATCAATATGTGATGCCAAGTTAGAATTCCATAAAAATTGCATTACCTTACTGAAATTATAAGTATATTACTTATATGAAAGATTTGATATCAATAAATGGCGCCAAGTTATAATCCCATAAAAATTACGTTACGTTATCCTACTTAAGTCACATATGTATGTATATCATTTGTATACAAAATTTAATATTGAATTTAATGTGGATTGTTCTTAAAAGTGATCCCAAGTTATAATCCCTCAAGTTACATTTATTTTCAAAGGAGGTATTAAAGTTTTAAATTGCGCTAATTACAAAGAGAATCTCGTTATCTTGAAAATGAATTGTTATACTATTTTTAACCTTCAAACCGCACTACATCGGTCGAGCACCCACTAATAGAATGATGGTGCGAATTTGG
>NW_012092693.1:0-497 GCF_000956235.1 Wasmannia auropunctata | reverse complement strand
TATCGGGCTATAAAACTCCGTCGGCGGGTCGTGTGACTTGATCATCCCAGGAACATCCACCTCCATATTATTTGCAAACAAGGGAGCTCCACTACGCAGATCTTCCAATTGCTGTCTAAGCTGTTGATTATCCTCTTTAAGCGTTTTTATTTCGCTCTGCATCTCTAGTACCTTTGTCCGCAGGAACCCCACATCTCCGTCCATGGAGGCTCTCATGGCTAGGATCCTCGTCGCTTCGGCCGATGCCGCCACCTTCACCTTCATCTTCCGTGTGAAGGATCCCTTGATATTCTGGGATTTCCGTCTGAGTTCTTCCACCTCTCCCAGCCATTCATTGACGAGAGCCGCCATGTCCGTGGAAGAAAGCTCCTCTATATGGCCAACAAGGTCCTCCACCTCTCTCCTCTGATCATCAGTAAATTTGCCTGTGCGGCGCCTATCATCATCCTCCTCTTCTTCCGGGGAGGATCTAATCTTTCTCTTTTTACTGGTTGAGG
>NW_012092692.1:0-703 GCF_000956235.1 Wasmannia auropunctata | reverse complement strand
CACAACATTCTGATTTTAGTATATACGCTTAAGGTTTCTGACTACTCAGTTAGACGTGCGGGCACGCGAATCGACGTAATATTAAAGGCGCTAGCAGGGAAGCGTCGATCGGCCAAGTTACCTCCGGACCCGACAGAGCTGAAAATTTTCTAAATCCCGCGCGGCGTGTTGCTTTTGCGCGGCGTGTTGCTTTCGCCGCGTTTACCTCCGGCGCCGAAAATTCTCCGCTATCGAGGCGAACGGATGACGGGGGTGCACGGGGGCACTCGGGTGGCCGAATAGACGTGCGGGCACGCGAATCGACGTAATATTAAGGGCGCCAGAGGGGAAGCGAAGCGTCGATCGGCCAGGTTTACCTCCGGACCCGACAGAGCCAAAATTTTCTAAGTCCGGCGCGGCGTGTTGCTTTCGCGCGGCGTGTTGCTTTCGCCGCGTTTACCTCCGGCGCCGAAAATTCTCCGCTATCGAGGCGAACGGACGACGGAGGTGCACGGGGGCACTCGGGTGGTCGAATAGACGTGCGGTCACGCGAATCGACGTAATATTAAGAGCGCTAGCGCGGAAGCGTCGATCGGCCAGGTGTACCTCCGGACCCGACCCGAAAATTTTCTAAGTCCCGCGCGGCGTGTTGCTTTCGCGCGGCGTGTTGCTTTCGCCGCGTTTACCTACGGCGCCGAAAATTCTCCGCTAACTGAGTCGACAA
>NW_012092691.1:0-643 GCF_000956235.1 Wasmannia auropunctata | reverse complement strand
ACTCCTCGAAGACGAGCGACGATCCTATTGTCAGATATATAGTTTCTCGCAACGCGATCAGATTTGTCTCCGTGTTGTCGAATATCACCCCCTTTTTTCTCTCGGTCTGCTCTGCGTCGCTCTCGTTGGACGAGCTCTCCTCCTCTCCGTCCTTGTCGTCCTTTTCCGAGTCGCTAACGTCCGAGCCGAGAATCTCTTTGCGCAACTGCTTGTATTTCTCCTCGGAAGCGAGGTAATCCGTGTCTAACTTGAACACGTTCAACATATTTTGCGCATTCATCTCGTCGTTCAATCGTATCAAATGGATTATTTGATCCTCTTCCGCCGCGAGATCCAAATCCTCGGACACCGTCTGGTGATCCTTGAACCCATCCTTCTTGATCTGGAACATGACTTCTATCATGGCATATACTGAACTCGCTTGTCCAGTTGTCCCTCGTGCAGTATATTCTTTAGCATTTCGAAGATGGCCTCGATACCCCGTCGCAACACCTCCGTCAACTTCATACCGCATTCCTTCAGAAATCCTATAGCCACCTCGACGGAATCGTCGGTCGACGTTTCCAACAGCACCGTCAGGATCTCCAAAGCGAGAATCTCGTGGGCCACACGCTGGTTGACCAAATGCGCTATGAAAATTCCC
>NW_012092690.1:0-514 GCF_000956235.1 Wasmannia auropunctata | reverse complement strand
TTTCTCGTAATATCGTTTATTGTACAACCACTTACGATCACAATCCACTTGTTTTTGTCTATCTTGCTCGTGCTGATAATTTGTTAAGTAACGCATTCGTTTTTTAGCGCGATTATTTTCAATATCTTTTTTATATCGCTTGACTTGTTTAGTGCGAATATTTTCAATATCCCTTTTATATCGCTCCACCTTTTTAGCGCGATTATTTTCTATATCTCTTTTATATCGCTCCACCTGTCTAGCGCGAATATTTTCTATATCCTTTTTATATCGCTCCATTTGTTGCGTGCGATTATTTTCTATATTTCTTTTATATTGCTTCCTTTTTTTTGCGCGATTATTTTCTAAATTCTGTTTATATCGATTACGTTTTTTAGCACAATTATCTTGTACATTTTGTTGGTGCTGGCTACATCTTTCAACACAATCAGCACGAATATTTTCTAAATTTTCTTGTTGATATACATGTTGATCTTTATTTTTAGAACATTTATTTTCATTGTTTTGTTCAGTT
>NW_012092689.1:0-445 GCF_000956235.1 Wasmannia auropunctata | reverse complement strand
TTTGTGCTCGTGTATTTAACATAAAAAAGGATTATCTGATCGATGTTATTATTAGACAAAAACTTTTTGATGAAATTCTTGCATACGTTTACGTAATAGAATTTCAAAAACGTGGATTACCGCACATACATTTATTACTTACATTAAAACAAAATTGCAAGATATCAAATCCTGAAATAGTTGATAAATTTATTTCGGCAGAAATTCCTGATCCTAATGAAAATGAAAATTTACATAATATTGTAATGAAACATATGATTCATGGGCCTTGCGGAAATTGGTGTTTAATAAATAATAAATATTCGAAACATTTCCAAACCATTTTCCAAAACCATTTCAATCTGAAACGATTATGGATGAAGATGGTTATCCACAATATTGTCGAAAAAATAATGGATTACTGTATGAAAGACCTGGACGATATGTTGTTGATAATCGATATGTT
>NW_012092688.1:0-399 GCF_000956235.1 Wasmannia auropunctata | reverse complement strand
ATTTTCTAGAGACAATTATAGTATAGACAAATAAGTATGTAACGATGCACCCCCTTAAAGAACGCATCGTTCCCGCACGTACAACCAGCGGGAACCGGGCGCAAGGCGCCCGGATTACCTTTTGCGCCACTCAACGACACACACGGGAAACTCACCCCGCCGAGCACTCCCTTGTCCTTTTTTGAGCGCACCCGGAGATTACCGACGAGACGCGGAAACGTCCGAACCTGCGCCCGAGCGGGTATAAAAGCCGGGCAAATTTCCGACAGAGACACTTCTCGCCCGACTCGCTACCCGCCAGTCCGCCAGAAGTACCATCCGCACCCGAACCGCGAGCAAGTCGAGAAAAAGGGGTCAAGAGAGAGTTCTCAGCCTCTGCCTAGGATTCTCAGGCAGACC
>NW_012092687.1:0-533 GCF_000956235.1 Wasmannia auropunctata | reverse complement strand
CGTCGATCGGCCAGGTTTACCTCCGGACCGCCCGAAAATTTTCTAAGTCTCGCGCGGCGTGTTGCTTTCGCGCGGCGTGTTGCTTTTCGCCGCGTTTACCTCCGGCGCCGAAAATTCTCCGCTATCGAGGCGAACGGTCGACGGGGTGCACGGGGGCACTTGAGTCGGCCGAACCAGACATCGCGGGCACGCGAATCGACGTAATATTAAGAGCGCCAGCGGGATGCGAAGCGTCGATCGGCCAGGTTTACCTCCGGACCCGACCCGAAAATTTTTCTAAGTCTCGCGCGGCGTGTTTGCTTTCGCGCGGCGTGTTGCTTTCGCCGCGTTTACCTCCGGCGCCAAAAATTCTCCGCTATCGAGGCGAACGGACGACGGGGGTGCACGGGGGCACTCGGGTGGCCGAATTAGACCGTGCGGGCACGTCGAATCGAGGTAATATTAAGGACGCTATCGGGGAAGCGTTGATCGGCCAGGTTTACCTCCGGACCCGACAGAGCCGAAAATTTTCTAAGTCACGCGCGGCGTGTTGA
>NW_012092686.1:0-309 GCF_000956235.1 Wasmannia auropunctata | reverse complement strand
TCCGTTTTGATGATTAGTTGCTGGCCTTCGCAGAAATGCCGGAAAAATTTTATACTGGAATAAACGGCGAGAAGCTCTCGGTCATAAGCGCTGTAACGTTGTTGCATTGGAGATAATTTTTGCGAAAAAAAAGCCCAATGGTTGCCATTTGCCATTCACTTTTTGCTCCAGGGTAGCTCCCATTGCGACATCAGATGCGTCGGTCGTAAGTGCTAAGGGTGCATCTTCCTGAGGATGAAATAACAGAGACGCTTCAGCAAGTTGTTGTTTACATGCTGTGAAAGCTCGATTGCTGTCTTCTGTCCACTT
>NW_012092685.1:0-318 GCF_000956235.1 Wasmannia auropunctata | reverse complement strand
CCTGTAGTTTTTCATAGAGGTCGGCTAGAGTTCCCTCGTTTTGTTTACTGTTTCTTCTAGCCGCTCTATGTGGTTTATCGTCGCATTGACCACCTTCAGTTGATGCTTCATGGCGTGCTGCATTACGGCGTTTGAATCGTGGAGCAGTGCGAGTTGCTGGTTGATAAGCTTCTCGTCCTTTGCATCCATGGTGCCGAATAAGGCCTTTGCTATGGACCCTAGTCCATCTACCAATTCCCGTCGTTTATCCGTAGGCGCCTTGTATACCGTAGTGAGTCTGTCGAATAATTCTTGCGTGCGTTCGCATTCCTTTTTCAT
>NW_012092684.1:0-454 GCF_000956235.1 Wasmannia auropunctata | reverse complement strand
AGACGTGTGCTCTTCCGATCTGACGACTACATATACATTGACGAGGAGGATGAAGAGGATAAGGAGAATGAGCGTTTAATAATGCTTCGTGCAAATGAAAATACCATGAGAAGCGAATTGTGGTGTGAATATCGAATAAACTTTACTAAACTAAACAATATTGGCGCGTTATTAGGGTTTTCGAAATCTCGCGTATTGCAACCAAATAATAGGCACGCATCAGACGAACCCGTGAATATTATGAGTGTAAACATGATTCGTATCGAATGTAACATTACCGCAGGCGCATACAACAACAAGCCGATACATGCGATACATGAATTTGCAGCAAACGTTCCGCCGGGGTATAAATTATCGGAAGCGCCATCGCAGATCATATATCTTCCAGTGATCGCGCGAAGCGTCACCGATATCACGCTACGCATTGTGGATCAAAACGGACGATTAATCGATT